>NW_028095339.1:0-548 GCF_014824575.4 Sturnira hondurensis
TCCGGATCAGAACTCTACCACTGCTCTCCTGCTTGCTGACTGCAGATCCTTTGATCTCTCAGTCTCCACAACTGCATGAGCAGATTCCTTATGACATCTACCTGCTCTCCCTGTCTCTCTCCCCCTCCCCTGTCTCTCACGGCTTCTGTGTTCTTGGAGAGCACAGGCTACACAGGCCTCCTCAAAATCAAAATGTAAAAGATCAAATTTTCATTCCAGAACAGTACAGGGAAAAGTGGTAATACTGAAATCAAAAAAGGATAGTTCAACCGAGTCACTCAGTTTTTCTGATTTTATGTAGAAACAAAAGTAAGTTTTCCAACCCGCTGGGATGCTCATGACAGTGGTCTCGACTGGACTGACAGCCTGCAGCTTAACTGAAACTCTCTCCCACCTCCCACAATGGACGCCTGGCACCAGCCACAAAGGCAGTGGTCAGACTGACTGTCCTGTACCTGCAAACAGAACCGTCCTTTACCCTGAGGCACCGGCCCAGAAGAGCAAGAGACTAACCTTTCCCCCATCCCCTCACAAACCCTGGGCTTTTT
>NW_028095340.1:0-942 GCF_014824575.4 Sturnira hondurensis
GCAAGAAAATATCAGCTGTCATAAGCAACAAAATCAACCAACTGTCCTGGCCGTAAAATCTCACACATTATTGAATAGGTAGGCAAGGATTTTAAGAAAATTTGTACACCATTTGTTCTGGGCTGTAGGAGAATGACTGGACGTGGTAATTGCAGACAAGGATGACAAAAAACACAGCCAAGTCACCACACAGATGTGGAAACCACAGAGTCTGAGACACAATGACCTGTAATGTGACAGACAGCAGGTTCATCTCCACAGAGGAAAGATAGTGACGGATGATGTGGAGGAGAAACTAGAGAGAGGACGTGAGACACAGACACAAAGCCACACTGAAGACACACGCAGAAGGGTCAGTGTGCTGGAGGGCACAGAGGGAGCCTCCCGGGCACATGATCACAGTCTCTGATGCAGAGACATTTTGGGGGAGGTAGAAAGAGTATTTGAAGAAATACTGAGCAAAAAGTCCAATTTCAGTGAAATGTGAGACACTGCAGATCCAAGAACCTCAACAAAACCCAAGCACAAAAAATGTACAGGAAACATCAACACGCATCATAACCAAATTCCTACAACCAGGGTCGTCGAGAAAATCACAAAAGCCTCGGAGACACGCGGCCCGTCCACGGAGAGGACGGAGCAGAGGGATCAGGGCAGAGGCCTCCCTGGGAACAACACGGACGGAGGAGGCGGGCGGAGTGTCCAGAAAACTAAAGGTAACAACAAAACTAAAACAAAACCTGTCCATTTTCAAGTCTTTTCCCAGTGAAAGGATCTTTCAAAAAAAGAAGCAAAGAAAGACTTTCCCAGATGTAGAAACACACAGAGAACTGACACCCACAGACGCTCTGAACCAGAAAGAGCAAAGGACACGCCCGAGACACAGAGACATGGGAATCTGCACAGAGAAATTCACGGTGTCAGGAATCGTTACTACATGGA
>NW_028095341.1:0-677 GCF_014824575.4 Sturnira hondurensis
AGATTCATTGATCCTTAGAACTGTGCTTGATAGCCAAGAGTTGGAAGCAACCAAGATGCCCATCGGTCAATGACTTGATCAAAAAACTATGGTACATTTACACAATGGAATTCTATGCTGCAGAAAGGAAAAAGGAACCCTTTGCAATATCATGGATGGAACTGGAAAGCATTATGGTGAGCGAAATAAGCCAGGCGGTGAAAGACAAATACCATATGATATCACCGTTAACAGGAATCTAAACAAAACAAACAAGCAAGCAAAATATGACCAATGACACTCAATTACGGAACAGGTTGACAGGGTCCAGAGGGGGAGAAGAGAGAATCATAGGGGAAAACGGGATGGACTCACATGAACAAGTATAAAGGACACATGGACATTAACTAGGGGTGTGGGGCGGAAATGGTACGGAGGCGGGGAGCGTGGGGCTGGGGGCGGGCAGGGTTGGGAATATAAGACAAAAAGCTGTACTTCAACAAGAATTAAATTAAAAAATTATTTTTAAAAAAGAATTGTGCTTTTTGTCTCTATGTCATTTAGTTCTGCTCTGATCTTGGTTATTTCCCTCCTTCTACTTACTCTGGGCTGTCTTTGTTGTTGTTCCTCAAGTTCTTGGAGGTGTCGAGTTAGGTTGTTTGTTTGAAATGCTTCTATCTTCTTTAGGTAAGCCTGTA
>NW_028095342.1:0-891 GCF_014824575.4 Sturnira hondurensis
TCAAGTTTTAATTATTAATATTTTTTATCTTAAGAAATTGTCTTTGGTCTTTCTACTTTGATTCATTAATGTTGCTCCATTATACTTTTATATGGTTCTTTTTAAAAAAAATATTGTTTATTTATCTTTAGAGGGGAAGGGAAGGAGGGAGGGAGAGAAATATCAATGTATGGTTGCATCCCCTGCCGGGAACTGGCCTGCAACCCAGGCATGTGCCCTGACTGGGAATCGAACCGCGATCGTCTGGTTCGCGGGCCCGTGCTCAATCCACTGAGCTATACCAGCCAGGGCTATGGTTCTTTAAACTCATTTCATAATTGGTATTTGGTAGTTCTACCCTGTGCTATCTGTCTGATGCTGATTCTGCAGTTTATTTATTTCGTGATGATTATAATTTGTTTCCAAATATGTTTAGGGACATCTTTGAGGCCTGTCTTTAAGTGAACTCCTCAAGAAAAGATTTGTTTTTGCTTTTATCAGATGTTTCATGGTACTATCCACCTAAAGCTGATTAGATGGTGTTCGCTTCTAGATCTAAACCTGTTTGAGGGTGGGCTCATGATCAGTTAGAAAGTATGAGGGGAGATCTTTTCCTTTTATTCTCTCCATCTAGAGCAGGGCTGAGACAGCCAAGGGTTCCCACCACCGATTCCTTTATATATATATATATTTTCTATTCATCTATTGACCTCATTGTCTTTTAGGGGGCTCCCAAATTTATACAGTTATCTATTATACAGCCTCCTACACTGCAGGATTTATCCTTCACTACTTGAGCATAGGTGCTTAAAGCCCAACTGCCAGCTCGAAGAGACTTGTATACGACCCTAGCGAAGGGTGATTCCAGTGCTTTCTTCTTTGGATTTGTGCTTTCTTGTTATTTTCTCTCCC
>NW_028095343.1:0-1060 GCF_014824575.4 Sturnira hondurensis
ATTTGCTAAAGGTCATCTAATTTACAGCTTCCTCTTTCAGATAATGAGAAGACTGCCTGAGTGTAAATCGATTTAACAGATTTCCCCTTCACCTCTGTTACTGTGTTCTTGTGATTCAAGTGTAGTACAACTCTTATCTATATCTGTCTGTCCTCCCAACTGCTCTCTCAGTGATTGCACAAGCTAATACAAGATGGTGGAAGAACTGTGTAAGCTTCATCTCTATCCCTGTGTATCCATCACAATTATTTACCAAGCCACTCCTAAGGCAGCAATTATGGCCTCAGAAGATAAAACAGGCCATCAAGAACAAAAGCTCCTCAATATGCCAGTCGTCCGTCATAACTACAGGGCATATTGCCTAGAGAATATGTGAGTCAAGGTTTGGATGCCTCCACAAGCAGCCCTGGTGATGTGTGCTTAGGGCCTGGGGACTCATTTGAATGTGAACCTAGTTGATATCTAATGAAAGGTGAATGAAAAATCTCTTTGTCTTTTAGGAAGCTACTTTCACTTTGAACTTCAGGTTCCTAATGGTAAAATGTAGGATGTAGAACAGAATAGACACACCCTGAGGTCCTTGTGACTAGTCTGAAGCTAGGCTATTGGTCTTGATAAACAGCCTTTCTTTCTGTGATGGGTGCTGATAGAAATATGGAAAGAAGCACAGCATTCAGGCTGCAGGGTGTGACACACATGCATTCAATTCTTGGCTATGCCACTTACTGGCACCAGATTTGGTTGATTTACTTAACCTCTGAAAGACCAAGCTAACTTCACTGTCATATAGATAAATGATTAAGACTAATTCAGAGGAAGGTTGTAAAGAGTCAATGAGATACTGCATACAAAGTACTCAACACAGGGTTGACTGGAAAGTTCACATCATTTTTTCCACATAACCAAGAGCCAGTAATGCAGCCTCAGAGTTATCCAATAGGAGAGTCCCAAATATCTCCTTTCTTGATTACTTAAGCCCTTGCTTCTCCAGATGAAGGCACAAGCACAGCATGCACACATACACATATCCCTTCTTTATTTCATGCTTCATCCCAGGAAA
>NW_028095344.1:0-753 GCF_014824575.4 Sturnira hondurensis
AGATCAGCACCAAAAAGAGGTACATGAACATTGGCCATGTATAGTCGGAACATCCTGGCCATTCATCAGGAGAGACCTCGGGGCCAGGTGGAAGGCTCAATTCTTTAAAATGAGTGTCAACCAGGGAGAGAAAATTCTCATTCTAATGGCCTGTGGGAAGACGTAAACAGGAGGTTGAGTTGGCTAACGTGTGCTCAGTTGGAAGCCTCAGTGCCATTAGACAAAGGTGGAGAATAGTAAAATACTCACTGGCCTATTGTTCTCAGATAACACACTGTGAGCAGGGTTGATTTTAGGCTGAAGAACAACATACTCTTCACCAAATAACAACAGCAACAAAAGAAAAAAGAAAGAAAGAGCCCCCCTTGTCCCCTAATCATAAACTACTGCTGCCTTAAATGTTCGGTAAAGGAATACTTCTGTGCTGAAACTCGATTGTAGTGTAAGTCAAAGATAAACGATGATGGATAGAATTGAGAACATGTTTCCCGTGAGTGTTTCCTGAGAAAATGCCACTGTGGTCCAAAGGCTGTTCATAAAACCCTCCTGGGTAGGGAGTCAGTGGGAGCTGAAGGCGAGGACCGCCCCCCCCCCCCCCCCCCCCCCGTCCGAGGAGCAGGCAGGGCTCTTTAGGGTCTGGGCTTCAGCTTCCTCCGCACCTGCCTGTTCCCTTCCATTACCTGTGTCCTGACACAGTCTCAATTTTGCTCTTGTCTGCCTTGCGAATCCTGTTATTCAAACAGTTCAAAGAGG
>NW_028095345.1:0-719 GCF_014824575.4 Sturnira hondurensis
GTGTTTACAGCCAGAGGCTTTGAGTCTTTAGTTTTGTGGTCTGTCTTGTTCCTCAGTTGTTCCTCCCAGCTTATCTGCATGCAAATGTGGGACTACCTAGTCAGCTAGCACCCGCCTTGCCTGGGTGGTCCACAGCCTTACCACACTTTCTCTCTGTCCAGCTGCCCATTTTTTGTCCCTCCTACCAGTCTGGATGAATGTTTCTTTATCTCCTTGGTTCTCAGAGTTCTATGCTGTTTGAATTTCTGGCAGTTCTGGTCATTTTCGACTTTAAATTGGTTGTTATCCTTCTTTTAGTTGTGCAAGGAAGCAGAACATTTTTACCCATACCTCCATCTTGGCCAGAACTCCAGTTCCCTTTCCATTTTGTTGATGTTTTCCTTAGCCATGCAGAAGCTTTTTAATTTGATGAGATCCCATTTGTTTATTCTTTCCTTTATATCCCTTACTCTAGGGGACATATCAGTGAAAATATTACAGTGTAGGATATCTGAAATTTTCCTGCCTATGTTTTCCTCTAGGACTTTTATGGTGTCACGACTTATATTTAAGTCTTTAATTCATCTTGAGTTTATTTTGGTGGATGGTGTAAGTTGGCGGCCTAGTTTCTTTTTTTTTTTGCATGTACTAGAAAAAGAACAGACTTACAAATTTGTTTTTCAGTCCATGAGTGTCTTACCCATGAGCCCTTCAGCTTTTCCCTGTCCTACTTTTTATAC
>NW_028095346.1:0-666 GCF_014824575.4 Sturnira hondurensis
GCGAGTTGGCTGCCAGCAAGTGGAAGACTTCCCACTATATAATCACACTCCCGGTTTCTCCCCCAACTCTAGTTCTGCTAGGCCAGCGCCTAGGTGTCAATATCAAGGTTTCCAAAACTGGCATCGCCATGTCCCTCCCAAGCCTGTTTTCCCTCCTGGGCTCCCCGGTGCTGCGGATGGTGCCCCACACCTAAACATCTGTTCTTCGCACAGCCTTCTAAATGCTGTCCCCGGAACAGAGCTCTGATCATACCACATACCTGCTCAAGCACATTTCTAGACACCCGCTGCCTACAAAGTCCGCACTTTCTGCCTTGGCCTCAGGTCCCTTCGGAACCTAACGCCAGCTTCATCCTCATCAATGACTACTCAATTCATACTCTTAATAAAAAGTAACCGCTCACATTCATTATGAGGTTCCAGGTGCTGTGCCTGGATAATCAGCTGATTTATCAGGCACAATAACATGTAATCCTGTAATGTTCATGTCTCTAAGAGTTCCATTTTTATAGCCATGGAAAACAGGCTCAGGGGGGTAAGCTGGCCAAGGTCACGCAGCTGGTGGGGTAGGGACTAGACCCAAGGCTGGCATGGGCTTGGCCACCTGCTCTGCCGTCTCAGTAACCGAGCCACTCTCTGTTCCCCAGGAAGGACTTTTGCTTGCAG
>NW_028095347.1:0-549 GCF_014824575.4 Sturnira hondurensis
GAAATGATGCTCAACGTTACTAATCATCAGGGAAATGCAAATTAAAACCACAATGAGGTACCATGTCACACCTGTCAGAACGGTTATCATCAGTAAATAACAAACAACAAGTGCTGATGAGGATAGGGAGAAATGGGAACTCTTTTGCACTGTTGGAGAGAAAGCAGATTGGTGCAGGCACTGTGAAAAGCAGTATGGATGTGCCTCTAAAAACTAAAAATGAATCTGCCTTTTGGCCCAGCAATCCCACTTCTGGGAATATATCTGAAGGAACCCAAAATACTAATTTGAAAGAACATAAGAAACCCTATGTTCTTTATAATATTATTTACAGACACCAAGATATGGAAACAGCCCAGGTATCCATCAATAGATGAATGGATAAAACAACTGTGGGACATTTGCACAATGGAACTCTACTCAGGTGTAAAAAAGAAGAAAATGTTACCCTTTGCAATAGTACAGATGGACCCGGATAATATTATGCTAAGTGAAATAAGCCAGTCATAGAAAGACAAATACCATATGACTTCACTCATGTGTGGAATC
>NW_028095348.1:0-2113 GCF_014824575.4 Sturnira hondurensis
AAGTAACGGAAGAGCTTGTAAGATGATAGTGTATGAAGCCTGTCCAAAAAGTATCCAATATGAAAGATAGGGACATTTAATGAAGAAGGTACAAAAAGTATTGTACATAGGACAATGACACCTCAGTCTCCGTCAAAGGAGGTACCTTGGGAGCTCACACAGTTCTCCCAACAACTGCCACCAGCTACCCTGTTGTGTTTTCCTGAATCTCTTAACAGTCTCCATTCTCTACCCTATCAAAGGTGATTTTAATTTTGGGAAAAGCCAGAAGTCACAGGGCACCAAATCTGGGCTGTAGCGGGACTGAGTCACCTGGGTATTTTGATGTTTCACCAAAAAAACTCTGCAGAACATGATACATGAGCAGGTGCGTTGTCATGATGAAGCTGCCAATCACCAGCTGCCCCAAGCTGCGGACTTCTGAATCATCCAAATAGTTTCCATGGAAGAATGTTCAACTTTGATGGAAAATTTGATGCAGATTCCTTGCTGTACTTGATCAGTCATTTTGAATGTGACAACCATGTAGGACACATGCTCACTCACTGGCATCTAACCCCCCTCCCGCCCCCACTGACAAGCACAGTGAAGTCATCATTGTTCTCACAGGCACATTCCAGTCCACTCTCCTTGGCTGCCAGGTTACATCAGTGTCACACAAACTGTTCTTGTTATATCAACAATTGTTGGACTTTTTCCAGGCAGATCTGGTATGACAGTTGAGGCTTGAGAAGGATGCTCTAAAGAAAGACTCTCAGGCCTCTGAAAGGAGGAGGAGGAGGAAGTTAAGCTGCCAAAAGTAATGGGAGAGCCCTACATGATTCCCCAAAATCAGCAGGGCTGGTATGAAAGGCGAGCGAAGAATTTAAAGGACTGCGATTAACAGTGACAACCAGTCTTGCCCTGGTCTGGTGACTCGGTTGGAGCATCACCCCATACACCAAAATGTACAGAGTCAATCCCTGATCAGGGCACACACCTGGGTTTCGGGTTTGATCCCTGGGGCATGTATGGGAGGCATTTGGTCTATGTTTCTCTCTGTCTCTCAAGTCAATAAACATATCCCTGGGTGAGGGTTAAAAAGAAGGACACGTGGACAAAGCCAAAGCGGGTGGGTTCTAGGGTGGGAGGTGGGGATTGGGGGGACTTGGGGCGAGCATGTTGGGGTGAAAATGGAGACAACTGTACTTGAACAACAATAAGAACGAACCAGTCTTCAGTGCTGATTTATGCAATTGGTGGATCCTTTAATGTTTTAATTTTCTTATTTATTTTACAGAACGGCTGTGAAGATATAAAACTAGTTTTAGGAACAGCTAGAGCTCTTCAAATAAATGAATTAAAAATGGATTTACTATGTTTAAAATTATTTTATATAATGTTTTAACAACTAACATTTTGATTTACTTATTTCCACTCTTTTCTGTGCAAAAAATTTAAACATAGTTAAAACCATACTGTATGCACATTACATATGCTCCTTTTTACATTTGATTTTATATCATAAGCATTTCCAGGTTAGACAATGCTATGTGAAAATACTTTTAATTAGTATTATAGATTCCCTTGCATGGCTATTCCACAATTTATTTAACCTCTCCAATCTTGAGCATTTAATTTATTTCCTTAATATAAATAGGGCTGTGATGAATGTCTGTGAAGAAAAAACTTTGTCTTTTTCTCTTTATTTGTAGGGTTACTAAATATATATATATATATATATATATATATATATATATAGTAAATTATTCAAACATTACAGAAAGGGATGATTTAGCGTAGTATTTCAAAGTAGTGGGTTGAGCAATATACTTGGAATATATTTGGAAGCAACTGACATTTTGATGTTTTACTTTTTATTACAAAAAAGCCCAAACATAAAGAAAAGTAGGGAAAAGAGTATCATGAATCACCACATACCCATCACCTGGATATATGCTTTTTGCTTTTTCTTCACTTTTGAGGTTTGCATGGACTAAACTTCACCCCTTTTTGTGCGGCCCTGTGATTAGACAAACGCAGTCATGTTACCGCCACCACGATCTGGTAACCCATTGCCCCCTCACCCCCAAATTACCCCCTCCTTCTGCTCTGTTGTGAACCCTTTGGCCAC
>NW_028095349.1:0-1394 GCF_014824575.4 Sturnira hondurensis
ACTATTCCAAAAAAATCCAAAATGATGGGAAACTCCCAAACTCTTTTTATGAAGCGAGCAATAACCTAATTCCAAAACCAGATAGAGTAACAACAAAGAAAGAAAACTACAGGCCAATATCACTGATGAACATAGAAGCTAAAATCCTCAATAAAATATTGGCAAATCGCATCCAACAATACATCCAAAATATCATACATCACGACCAAGTGGGATTCATCCCAGGGATGCAAGGATGGTTCAATATCCGCAAATCAGTAAATGTAATACACATAAACAAAAGCAAAGACAAAAATCACATGGTCATATCAATAGATGTGGGAAAAGCTTTTGATAAGTTACGACAGCCATTTATGATAAAGGTACTCAGCAAAGTGGGAATAGAGGGAGCAGTCCTCGATATAATAAAGGCCATATATGAAAGACCTACAGCAAACATCATACTCAATGGGCAAAAACTAAAAGCTTTTTCCCTAAGATCAGGAACAAGACAAGGTTGTCCACTTTCACTACTTCTATTCAATATAGTATTGGAAGTTCTAGCCACAGCAATCAGACAAGAAAAGGAAATAAAAGGCATCCAAATCGGAAAGGAGGAAACAAAACTGTCATTGTTTGCAGATGACATGATAGTATACATGGAAAATCCTATAGCAGTTTTTTTTTTTTACCAAAAAACTGCTCGAACTAATAAATGAATTTGGCAAAACAGTGGGATACAAAGTCAATATCCAGAAATCAAAGGCATTTTTGTATACTAACAATGAATCAGCAGAAGCAGAAATCAAGAAAAAATCCCATTTGATATAGCAAAAACAAAAATAAAATATCTGGGAATAAATCTAACCAAGGAGGTAAAAGACCTGTATGCAGAAAACTACACAACACTGAAGAAAAAATCAAGGAAGACACAAACAAATGGAAACAAATACCGTGTTCATGGATTGGAAGAATTAACATCTTCAAAATGTCCATACTACCCAAAGCAATTTACAGATTCAATGCAATACCTAGTAAAGTACCAATGGCATATTTCACAGACATAGAACAAACATTTCAAAAATTGATATGGAACCATAAAAGACCCCAAATAGTAGCTGCAATGTTAAGAAAGAAGATCAAAGTAGGAGGGATCACAATACCTGACATCAAACAGTATTACAAGGCCACTGTAATCAAAACAGCCTGGTACTGGCACGAAAACAGGCACATAGACCAATGGAACAGAATAGAGAACCCAGAAATAAACCCAAATCTCTACAGTCAATTAATATTCGACAAAGGGGGACATAACATAAAATGGGGTAAAGATAGCCTCTTCAACAAATCGTGTTCGGAGAAGTGGACAGCCACATGCAAAAAAATGAAACTTGAGCACCAACTTACACCATACA
>NW_028095350.1:0-581 GCF_014824575.4 Sturnira hondurensis
GGATTCTTACTGGCCTTTTTAAAAGCGTACTAACACTTTTCCATCAGGGTACCATACACTGCGTGCATGTGGGATTCCTTTCTAAGCCTTTTCATTTGATTTAAAAGACATTTATATTATTAAAATACCACCAACTGGAATAACAAATATAACCTTTATATATTTAAGAATATAAGTGTTATAGGTTACTTTGATATTTGGCACATTGAGTGGATTGAACTTAATATATGAAATATTAATATTAGCTATAGTATTCAAAATATGAAAGAACCTGTATGCTCCCTGCTTTCCCCATCATGAAGTAGCCTGAGAAATTTGTCCACCCCAAAGTGCATATTTTCCAACACCCTTTTTAGAAGTGGCTAGAGGGTGAGTGAAATAAAAGTACATATCAGAGGATAGAATCAAAAGTCAAGAAAAACAACAGACTGGGAAGTCACTCCCAGGGAAGAGAACACGGTCTTAGTAAAGAATCATTTCCTATCCTTAGGATAGAGCAGAGTTTCTCATTCTTAGCACTATTGATTATTTTTTTCTTCTGTTTTCTTAGCTTTTTATATTAATACTATATATTTTTATTG
>NW_028095351.1:0-1000 GCF_014824575.4 Sturnira hondurensis
AAGGTTCTCGCTTTATCTTTAATCTTGGGTAACTTAAGGATGATGTGCCTTGCTGTGTTCTTCTTTGGGAGTCTCTGGGCTTCCTGGAAGTCTATTTGCTTCACCAGATTGGGGAAGTTTTCCTTCATTATTTGTTGAAATAAGTTTTCAATTTCTAGCTCTTGTTCTTATCTTTCTGGCACCCCTATAATTGGGGCATTGGAACATTTGAAGTTGTCCCAGAGGTTCCTAAGCTTCTTCTCATTTTTTTTGCATTCTTCTTTCTTCATTGTGTTGTGGTTGGATGTTTATTTCTTCCTTTTGTTCCTTTGAGCTGAGTCCTGATTTCCTTTCTCTCACTGTTGGTTTCCCGAATATCTTGCTTTATTTCACTTTGGGTAGACTTCATTTGTTCTTTCATTTTGTGACCTAGCTCAGTCAATTCTGTGAGCATTTTGGTTACCAAGGCTTTGGACTCTCCAATAGATGAGTTGGCTGTCTCACCACTTAGCTCCTTTTCTGGAGTTTTGCTCTGTTCTTTCATTTGGGCCATATTTCTTTGTTTTGGCGCACCGGTCAGGTTGGTCTGGTTGACTGTTTCCTTAATTCTTTGGTAGTCAGCGTGCCATGCAGTTTGATTTTCTGGCAGTTCTGGTTGTTTATTATTGTAGATTGGTTGTTATCCTCCTTTGGTTGTGCGAGGAAGTGGAGATTTTCTAGCTACGCCTCCATCTTGGCCAGAACCTCAAAGAATCTGATTTTTTTAAAAAAACTTGCTCCACAGTACAATATGGTCAATAAAAACAAACAAAAACAAGGTAATTCCAAGCTTGGCTGTCTTCTGCTATCTCTTGTTCATGTTGGAAATAACGCTTTAGTGCTGGTCAACAAGAAAAGCGCTTGATTCTGGTGGAATGCCAATGACGGTTGAATGCAATGGTATTTAGAAGTGTATTAAAAAATGTCTACATGTAAGGACTGCCCAGTTGCCTTGTGACTGGTTCCCAGATTAGGGCAAAGG
>NW_028095352.1:0-1195 GCF_014824575.4 Sturnira hondurensis
AAAATATTTTTCAAGTGGAGAAAAAGGCACTATATGGTCACTTAGAAAACTAAAGGTCAACATAGCACAGAAGCGGTTGATGTGGGGGACGGCCCATAACTTAACCTTATTGGTTTTTAGAAAAGATTATTAAAAGTATGATGAGTGTATTCCACCACTAACTGAGCATTGGCATGGTAGGTCGCCCTGTGAGAAGAGATGCACATAGGGTATCAGAGTTCAAATTCAATAAAATATGTGTACGGGTTCGAATTTTCTAAGGACAGCAGAATGAGTGACATCTGCTTTCCAAGTCACTTGAGAAGTTAGTCCTTGAGATTTCATTTCCATAAATGGGGGTTTCACACGGACTCCAGAGGCCTGTGGAGGACAAGAGAAGGCACTGCAAGGCTATTCCCTCAACAGGGGAGTGCCTCATGGTAGACAGGAAACACTCTGAAATAGCAGGAGACTGGAAAGGCCTGAAGACACTCTCAATGGGAGGGCCAGCATATCCTTGTCCGCATATCCTTGCCTAGAGAGGGTTTTCTTTTTCTTTTTTCCCCTCAGGACTTCTGGCTCAACTTAGGAATCTTCATCAGGCAGTAAACGAAATACAATACACATAGGACCATTAAGAAAGTTTCTAAGTCAGGTTCCATCCCCCAAAACGCAACAGAAATTTGGAAAAACATACTCATTTTCTGTGTTAGACTTTGTCATTGAAATAAAAGAAATCTTAGTAAAGTAGGCTTCAAAGCCTTGGTAGGAATACTTTCTGATATCAGACCATCCTGGATCTTGCTCTAGCTGGCAAGGGGCTACACTCAGTGCCCCATCCCGGGTGCTCAAGCTTNAGAACTCCTCCCAGAGGACATGGGGACTGGCTATATCAGGGTAGCTGCATGGCGAGCGTCCATTACTCCTCATTGGCTGTGGAGCTCTGAGCCCTTCTATGAGAGACTCCAAAGAAATCAGTGCTGGGTTTCCTTCCCCCTCCCCCCGCCCACTGAGAACTGTTACCTGTCTATCAGTATCAGATCAGGGTCTGGGGGCCCAGGAGAAAGCAGAGGCAGCCTTTACCAGCACGTGCAAGCTTTATATCCTGTGGCTTTGATTCCGGAGCTTGCTCATTGCTACTAAGTCATGGGAGGCAGTTACACACCCTGAGGCCCGGCAAAGCAATTCCCAACATCTCCTTCTTTCTTCTGCTGAA
>NW_028095353.1:0-1127 GCF_014824575.4 Sturnira hondurensis
AGAAGGCAGCAGTGGAGGGGGCAGAGGAGAGGAGAGGAGAGGAGTCCTCGGGGGTAGCGGGGCCATTTCTTGCTCTCATGGGCCCATTCAGGCTGGGGCTGTTAAAGCCCGGGGCCCGAGGTGACCGGGTCATAATGGTAAGTGGGGATGCTAGGAGGACTGCTGTGCACATCAGGTCCTTGCCGGGGGAGCACATCGTTTACCAAAGACTGCGCATGTCCAGAGTCCCTGAGAACCAACTGTGACTCAGTGCCTCTGCTTCCCTGACCTCTCCTTCCAGCCCAGCCACCCCAGCCTCTGCACCACCTGCCTCCCCTTGACAGTGGGCCTGCACAGTGCCCTTCCGACCTCCATCCCCACACTGGTCTAGGCGGCGTAGTCGGTAGCGCCCAGCAGGCAGACCAAGCAGGGTGTCTACCGTTGATCCTCAGAGCTGCCTCCGATATTCCCAAGAGTCCCCCGTGCCCACTTGCCCCTCTGAACACTGGTCGCTATGCATAGGCCCCGGAAGAACGTGTGGAACACATGGGTTGGAGGACCTTGAAGAGGACCCCGGTGCAGATGGCGGTTCTCTCTCATTTCCAGAGGCCTGCATCTTTGTCCAAGACTTGGCAGGGGTCAGAGTGGGTGTGCCGGTGCCAGTGTGTGTGGTGTGGGAAAAATTCCCGCAGGCTCAAATACATAAGGCAGAGGGTCCACTTTTCACCTGAAGGAGTATCTGATTGACAGAGCCTTTTCAGAAGAATGAGGCTTTGAGCAAACACTGTTTTCCCACACAGGCAATGACTGAAGAGGGATAAGCAGATGGGGCCTACAGACAGACACAATTGGGTCTTGTACATGGAATTAAACTGGAAGGAAAATAAACAGTACCAACTGTGTGTGACTACGTGTAGTTTGTGCGGCTGCTGGGGAGAGACAGTGCAGGCAATCTCAATGTCTACCTGGGGATGACCCCGGTCCATGGCAGGGCTGGGCCCCTCCCACTGCAGAAGGGGTAAGACTGGCTATGGAAAGCATTGGGAGCTTAGAGTCTCCCTACCGGGGACGGGGAGGGATGAGGGGGGGCTGGCCCGAAGAATAAAGGAGGGAAAGGCCCGTTCACTAAGTCCTACCCTTCTGCCTAG
>NW_028095354.1:0-701 GCF_014824575.4 Sturnira hondurensis
CAAAATAAAATAGAACCAGGAACATGGGAATAAAGAACAAACTGACAGTGATCAGAAGGGCAGGGGGAGGGGAATAATGGGGAACAGAAGAGGAAAGGTCATCAAGGAACATATATAAGGGACACATGACAAAGCCAAGGATGATAGGATCAAGGGTGAAATGTGGGGAGGGATGGGGCAGGGGGTAATAATGGGGGAAAATGGGGACAACTCTAATTGAACAGTAAAAAAAGAAAAAAATTATATATGTATTACTTTGATCATCAGTAGAATAAAATAATAAAATAATTGTTATAAATCCATTGGATCTAGGTTTGTCTCTAAGGACATTTCACCGTATGCTCAAATCATAATTAAAAAAAACAGTTTCGTAATATCAATAACACTTAAGATAATGGTCTCAACAGTGACATGGTGATGTCTGGTTTAAATATTGCCTAGCAACAAAAACTGTTTTGTTTGTTTCTTCGCTTGCTTATCCATCCATCCATCCATCCATCCATCTATCCATCCATCCATTTCTTTACTGAGTGAGTGAGTAGAATATTATTGTGGCATCTATTAAAACATAGCCCATCAAATGTAGTACATCACACTGCTATATTAAAATGACCGATGGCAGAAGTTAAGTCCATTGGATGTGTCTTTCTCTCAGCCATTGGGCTCACTGAAATGTATTTCTATAAAGAGTTAAATAGTTC
>NW_028095355.1:0-846 GCF_014824575.4 Sturnira hondurensis
CGGCATGGGATTGAAAAGGCTGTGAAAAAGGAGGAGGTATTTATTCCACTCCTGGGGGTCCCCATGTTGGGGTCCAACATACATGATAATGGCCATGGCATGAAACAGTCCCACCACGCAGAGGTGGGAGGAGCAGTTGAAGAAAGTTTTCTGGTGTCCCTCTGCTGACTGGATATTCAGAACGGCATGTAGAATGTGACCATAGGAGACCACACTTGTGGACACTGGTCCCTTCAGCATTGACACTGCTTCAGCGAAAACCATAACCATGTTAAGGTGGTTTGTGCACAGGCGAGTTTAAGAATGGCTAGAATTTCACAGATAAAGTGATTCACTTTCTGGGGCCCACCGAATGGCAATGGTAAGATTAACGCCAAATGTACTAGGGATAGGAGGACTCTTACAGTCCCTAGGAAGCCAGTGCCAGTGTGCCACAGACTCTCCAGCTCATGATGGTAGAATACCAAAAGGGCAGACAGNACGTATCTGTCATAGGATATCACCACCAGGAGAATATATTTGGTGAGAGCAAAAGTCAAGAAGAGAAAAGTCTGCATCATGCAGCCAACAGAGGAGATGGGCTAGGCTGGCCTCAGGATGTGGGTCAGCATCTGGGGCACTGTGTTGCAGGCATAGGCTATGTCGACAGTGGCCAGGTGGGAGAGGAAGGCGCTCTTCAGGTGCCTGGGTCTGTCCAGGATCCAAGGAAGAAAGGGTCATGAAAGGGTGGATGGCATCACCACACTGAGGAACCATGTGGAACCTGGTGCTGTCCTTCTATACTTTTTTCATGTTTTTTTCAAGAAACAGCGTAAACTACCTTCATTTTTAAATTTCAAGGCCAAA
>NW_028095356.1:0-2514 GCF_014824575.4 Sturnira hondurensis
TGAGTATTTTTACTGATTATTGAACTCCAGATTGGCTTTTCAATGCTGTAAAGATGTTATTTCACTTCTGACTCCCATAGTTTTGGATGAAGAGTTAGCTATAAGTCCTATGGTAGCTCAAGGGAAGGTAATCTGTCATTTTCCTTGGCTACTTTAAAGATTATCTTTTACTCTTTGGTTTTCAGGAATTTTACTGTAGTTTTCAGTAGTTTTACTATGATGTGTTTAGGTGTGACTTTATATTTATAGTTAGGGTTCTACAGAGCTTCTCGAATTTGTGAATTTATGTGCTGTTTCTCTCCCTCTCTCCTCTTCTGGGACTTCAGTGACAACTATGCTAAAATGTTCCTATGTCCAAAATATGACATACACTTTCTGTCTTTCTGTGCTTTTGTATCTGCATGCTCAGTCCAGATATTTTCCTCTGATGTACCCTCCAATTCACTAATCCTCTCTTCATCTGTGTCTCGTCCATTGACCTCATACAATATGTTCTTAATTTTAATGATATTATTCAGTTATAAAATTGCCATTGATTTTTTAATATACTTGTTTTCTTTGTGGAATTTTCCATTTTGTCTTTTACCTTCGAGTGTATCAATGAGAGGTTATTCTAAAGTCTAAATCTGATAACTTCAATGACTGGGTTTCCTGCGAGTCAGTTTCTATTGCCTATTTATTTCTTTTTTCAAAAGAATTAAAACATTGATTTGAACAAAAAAGGAGCTGTAGCCTCAGAGACATAGACTCAGGTAGCAATTGTATTCCACTGAGACAAAACCACTTTTACAGTGAAAGTTCCCACCCGAGGTCTCAATTAAGTTTGTTTTATGTAATTGAGGTGTACAAGTTGTGCAGGTCTGATTGGACAGGGCAGGTCTCAGTCCTTTGGAAGAAAGATGAAACCAGGGTTTCCGTGCAGTAGTTGACTCGGATGGCTCAGAAAATAAGCAGGGCATAGTAGGTGAAGCTGAGAGTTTAGACTGCGGTTCCTCCCAGTATACAGAGTATGTGAGAAGCCCCTGTCAGCAAATGGCCACCAGGCACTTATCATTTATAAAAATTTGGCCCTGGGTTAACCATGGGGAGTCCATCCCAGCAGATAAATTCCTTCTCAGGGTTCACATCAAATGAATGTTTCTTCTTGGGGTCTACAATATAATGTTAGTTCTAATTTGGACGAGGTAGAAGGTTAGGCTTCCTAACCTTCTTTTTTAAAAAATATATTTTATTAACTATGCTATGACACTTGTCCCAATTTTTCCCCTTTTGCCCCCCTCCACCTGGTACCATTATTCCCTCCAGCAATCCCCACACCTTAGTTAATGTCCATGGACTGTGCATATGAGCACTACTCTTAACACCCCCCTGTCTATCTTGACCCACCAATTTATGCTTCTTGATCCTTGCACGTTTCCCCCCATGGTTCCCATTCTGCCCCAGCTGATAACCCTCCAAATGATCTCCACATCCATTCTGTTCCTGTTCTTGTTGTTTGCTCGGTTTGTTTTTTTAGATTCAGTTGTTAATAGTTGTGAATTTATTGCCATTTTAATGTTCATAGTTTTGATCTTCTTTTTCTTAAATAAAGCCCTTGAACATTTCCTATAATAATGGCTCGGTGATGATGAATTAGCTTTACCTGGTCTGGGAAGCACTTTATCTGCCCTTCCATTCTCAGTAATAGTTTTGCCTGATAGAGTCATCTAGGTTGTAGGTCCTTGCTTTTCATCACTTTGAATACTTCTTGCCAGTCCCTTCTAGTCTGCATAGTTTCTTTTGAGAAATCAGCTGACAGTCTTATGGGAACACCTTTGTAGGTAACTCTCTGTTTTTCTCTTGCTGCTGCTTTTAAGATGCTCTCTTGAACTCTTGGCATTTTGATTATGAGGCGTCTTTGTGTGGTTCTCTGTGGATCCAACTTGTTTGGGACTCTCTGCTTCCTGGAGTTGTCTATTTCCTTCACCAAAATAGGGAAGTTTTCTTTCATTATTTTTTCAAATACGTTTTCAATTTGTTTCTCTTCCTCTTCTCCTTCTGGCATCCCTGTGATTTAGATGTTGGTACTTTTGGAGATGACCCACAGGCTTCTTATTCTAGCCTCATTTGTGGGCTTTTAAAAAAATTCTTTTATCTTCTTGCTGCTCTGATTGAATGCTTTTTTTCTTCCTTATGTTCCAAACCGTTGATTTGATGTCCAGTTTCATTCCCTCCATTGTTGTTTCCCTATAGATTTTTTTTAAAATTTTACTTAATGCAACCTTCATTTCTGCCTGGATTTTTTATGTTGTTGCCATACTTAATAAGTTCTTTGAGCATCCTGATAACCAGTATTTTGAACTCTGCACCTGATAGGTTGTTTATCTCCATTTCGTTTAATTCTTTTTCTGGAGTTTTATTCTGTTCTTTTATTTGGGCCATCTTCTTTGTCTCCTCAGTTTGGCAGCCTCCCTGTGTTGGTTTCTATGTATTAGGTAGAGCTGCTTTAACTCCCTGTCTTAGTAGTGTGGCCAA
>NW_028095357.1:0-525 GCF_014824575.4 Sturnira hondurensis
TGCTTCTGAACCAATGCACAACCTGGGAGAGGACCAAACATGCAAATCTAATAGCCCAATTGCTGTAATTTTGAGACTATAATCTTCAGACTATGAACATGGGACTCCCCAGCACAGAGCAGGGGAATCATCCTCTCACTTAGAGCCACAGACGACACTGCAGGGATCTGGGGGAGGGACACAACATCAAGGGCAGGGTTCACACTGTATCAGCAAGTCTTACACACAGATGTCACGTGACTGAAGGAGATTCCAGCTATGCTTTACGTTGGCATGGATGTCAGGTTGATTCTATTTGAATTATGGAAAACTTCAATATTACAGGAAAATTAGAAGACAAGGCAGAAGCTCAGAGGGGAGTTATTGAATACCTCAGTGAAGCAGTAGGAACTCAAAAAAAAAAGTTTGAAAGTGTTAGAACGTCTGTGACCAAATATCCATGGCTGATTTGGTAAAGCAGTTTACACAAACTACATCAAAAAGAAACTATGAATGAAAAAGAAGAAAATGAAAAAAGAAAAATAT
>NW_028095358.1:0-937 GCF_014824575.4 Sturnira hondurensis
CCAGAGAGGTGCCATGTGTGCTAGTGGGTGTTTGTACTGTACAATCAACAGGCGAGTAAACTCAAGCTCTCGGTGTGTATCCCACAGGCTGGCTGACTGCGGCTTCACCCCCGAGGGCTGCCAGGAACTGGCCTGTGGGCTGAGTACCAACAGGAGCCTGACGCAGCTGGACCTGAGCTTCAACAAGCTCCTGGACATCAGAGCCCAGCACCTTTTCCAGAAACTGAGAGGGTCCCCCTGCAAGCTGCAGCGATTGCTGTGATTGCTTCTCATTGACACTACATTTTAAGATGGGACAGAGAGAAAATGAGGGCTAGGCAGGGTGGGGTCATGAGGTGGGGAGCAGGAAGATGCCCTCGTGTTCAAACACACCAAATCATCCCATGCCAGCTAAGTGGGCGTATGGCAGGGCTGATGTAGTTAACAATTAGACTCAGTATGCAACTGGAACATTGCGTAATGGTACTGAGTTGATGTGGGGAGTAACAAGGTTGGTGAGAGTCACACAGGAGTGAGAAAAAGTGACCTGCTGCCTCCTTAGTGTCTCATTGGCTGCAGGAGAAAGTTAAAATCTTCCAGGTTACTGAAACCCTGACACATCTTTGTCTTCCTTTTTGTCAGAAAAGACCCCCAAAGGGCCACAGGTACTAGAAAGGGAAACCAGACCCCAGTTATGCAGAGGAGAGGGCCTTGTGAACAATGACAATGAGCCTGTGCAAATCCCTCCCACAGGCTGATCAGATGTGGCCTCACGTCTGCTTGCTGCCAGGACCTGGCCTCCATGCTCAGTGACAGCCCCAGCCTGACAGAGCTGGACCTGCAGCAGAACGACCTGGGTGACCTGGGCATGAGGCTGCTCTGTAAAGGGCTCAGACAGCCCACCTACCACCTCAGGCTCCTGCGGTAAGGCCCTGTGGGTCCCTGCAGAGCAGAGGGC
>NW_028095359.1:0-2191 GCF_014824575.4 Sturnira hondurensis
TCACACTTTTTTTCACTGACACTTTGTAATCGATATTATTTAGAATTCGTTTCAGGAGTACAGCTTAGTGGTTAGACAATTACATAGAGTTCATACACCTTGTTTCAAATTATTGTCTAAGCAGCCACAGCCCATGGCCGATCTTTAGTTACGTAATTCTAATGTGTGAACTGCAGTTTTCCTTTGGGGTGTGGGATGTGGGGGGTAAAGCAGAACCAGCACTCACTTTGCGTTGTCTGGAGACCCGCCACTGTGTATCGAGCATGATTCTGTGCTCCATGGTGCTGTCCCAGATATGGGCACTTGCTGCTGAGAGCCTGTTGGCCTGCATCTTGGTTATCTACAGGCATTCCTCTCTTTTTTTTAAAGATTTTATTTATTTATCTTTAGAGGGGAGGGAGAGAGGGAGAGAAATATCAATGTATGGCTGCCTCCCGTGCGTCCCCTGCTGGGAAGTAGCCTGCAGGGAACTGCCCTGCAACCCAGGCATGTGCCTTGACTGGGAATCGAACCGTGATCCTCTGGTTCACAGGCCTGCGCTCAATCCACCGAGCTACACCAGCCAGGGCAGGCATTCCTCTTTTTATTGTGCTTTGCTTAATCACATTTCACAGATATTGCACTTTTTTAAGATTTTATTTATTTTTAGAGAAATGGAAAGGGAGGGAGAAACATCAATGTAATGTGTGGTTGCCTCTCATGCTCCTGCAACCCAGGCATGTGCCCTGACTGGGAATCGAACTGGCAACCCTGTGGTTCACAGGCCCATGCTCAATCCACTGAGCCACACTGACCAGGGCAGATACTGCTTTTTTTTTTTTTTTTAAACAAACTGAAGGCAGGACCCTCCTTTGACTTGCTTTATTTGCCATACTCATTTTATCATGGTGGACTGGAACCAACCCGCGCTGTCAGAGGTCTGTCTACATCTCTGAGCAACAAATCACCCCGACTCTTCAGCAGATTAAAGCGAGGCATGTTTCACGTCTCGCCTGTGGGCCAGGACCCCAGGGGCAGCTTAGCCTGTGGCTCTGGCTCGTGTCCTCTCGGGAGGTTACTCGAGGGGTCTCGTGTGGGCTGCAGGAGCCACATCGGAGGAGGCTCACTCAGACGCCTGGCACGCGGCGCCTGCTGTTCTTGGGAGGCCTCCCTTCCTCTCCACGTCTCACCAAACCCTTTCATCTCTGAGTTGCAGGGGTGGCCCCTGGCTTTCCCCAAAGAACGTGGCTCTGGAGGGAGTGCAGAGGGTGCCCCAGCACCCCCACTAAAGGGAGCGGCTCTCGGGCTCCATTTTCGGGATGAGCACGAGAAAGTCTGTGCACAAATTTTAAAGCCATCATGGCCTCTGTAAACACGAAGCACCGTCTGCCACCTTTGACGCTGCGTCTGGGATCTGGAAAATGCTGGGATCCAAGTTATTCATTGCACTCTGTAGCCTCAAAAAGAAGGTGGATGCCAGAATTCTTGGTTTCCACCTTATTACTTCCAGTGTCTGCTTTCTTTTTATTTTCTTGAATAAGATAATGAGGTATGGTGGTAAAAATCACAAAGTGTTAGAATCAAAAGATGTCATTTTCCCTTTGTGTTCCAGACAGGGGGCGTTCGCTGTCTGGAACACAGTTCAGGGCGCCCTGTCTCCGAGGAGCCTTCCCAGTGGAGGCGGGATGAAGTTTAAGAAACCTGGCCAATTTCCCGACGAACCCCTTGCATGCCCCCCAATAACAAGCCTTCAGAGGAGCTTCTTACACCTAAAGGGGGACTTCTCCAAAACTCGAGCCACTGACCATCAGGTATTTTGTTGGTGATTTTATACAGGAACTTTCAGGAAAATGAGGGGAAGGTCAGGTCATTGTCAGCGCCTGTAGGGGAGTCACAAGTCAACTGAAGGCATTTTTTTAAGTGAGCCAGGTGTCAGGCATGGAGTTTTTGCATAATTATCTCATTTCAAGTAAGCTCTCTCTCGATTACTCCATCCAGTAATCTCTCTCCATTACTCTCCATTACTTAATCTCTCTCCATTACTTAATCTCTCTCCATTACTCTCCACCATCCCATCCAGTCTTCCCTCCTTCCCGTACGGTACTTTCTCACATCTTCTAGCGCTTCGTGGAAGTTGTCACCGTTCCTGGTCTGCCTCCATCCGCCCCACCCGCCTGGCATGTACCTAAGGTACATGGCATGTACCACTGCA
>NW_028095360.1:0-672 GCF_014824575.4 Sturnira hondurensis
CCCAGAGGCCACACTTTTCTTAGAACCAGAGCTGAGTTTCATACACAGACATGTCAAACATTTAGTGAGGACCCATCATACCCTGTCCTGCATGAGGGAGACCTAAGCATGACCCACCTTGTTCCTGCTGGAGTGGGTTCACCCAAGGGGGACACCCACCCCCATGACTTAAAATGACCTTTCTGTCCTTCCAGTGCCAGGCTTGTGAAGAAGAGTATCTACATAACCTACATGGATTGCAATAATAAATTGACACGTGCACTGACCAGCAGTGCCCACGGAGTTATGGATGATCAAGACAAATTCACACGGACTACCAAATCCTGTGGAGAAAAGGGGCAGGACACTCTAGGGGAGAGTGCTGCCTACCCTTTGCCTAGACAGGCTTTTATTTTTTTTTTTACACAGGAATTCAGGTACAACTTACTAATCATGGATAGGCAGTAAACAGTAGATAGTATAAAAAGAACCATTAGGGCTTCTCCTAAATCAGGTGTATCAACTAAAAGGCTATAAAACTGTGGGGAAATAAAAACATTGAACTAAAAGCATTCTTAGCAAAGCAGGTTTCACAGGATTGTTAAGAATTCTTTCTCTTGCCAGATTACACCAGATCCTGAGCTGGCTGGTAAAAGGTTGCACTGTCTTCCCCATCACAGGTTTTCAGGCTTA
>NW_028095361.1:0-809 GCF_014824575.4 Sturnira hondurensis
TTGAGGGCAAGGGGGAACTAGCCAGAGCATAGCTATAAGGAAGTAAAAGTTGTTTTGCTAACTAATGCAAGGGGGCTCCGGGACACACCCGAAGAACAGGGTGTTCCAGGATGTGGTGCGAAGAAAGACAGTTGGCAGTTTAGCCATCTGGACAGTTACTAAAGAGGTTTGGCAGTTTGGCCAACTGGACAGTTAGGAAATTTTTACCCCTGTGCACGAGCTCCACTGACCAATCAAATACAAGAGCACTAGCCAGTGCATGAGTTAACTCACCAATCGCTAACTGCCACATTGTGCCCCTGAGCCAATTGCTAACCGCCACATCTGCTTCTGTATCCAGCTTGCTTGCGCTATAAAACCTCTATAAAACCCTGAGCCTGTAAGCGTTTGGTGCAACTCTCATTTGCAGCCCTCGCGGGCACCGTGTCCTTGGACACTTTGAGAGTTCGCCCCTGCACAGGTTAAACTTGGCCAATAAAGTAACATCTTTGAACCCCTGAAAGTCTCCGACGTTTGTTCTCGCGGTCTTGAATGCAACAGTTCTATGATTTCTCTGGCTCAGTACTATGTGGAATAAGAGAGGTGAAAGTGGCATCCTTGTCTTCTTCCTGATCTTAAGGAAAACACTTTTCGTTTTTTACTATTGTTATAATGTTGGCTGTGGGCTCATCATATATAACTTTTATTATGTTAAGGTGTATTCAATTCCTACTTTGCTGAGACTTTTTATCATAAATGGGTGCTGGATTTTATCACATGCTTTTTCTTTATCTATTGATACAATCATGGGATTTTTTATCCTTCATTTA
>NW_028095362.1:0-1098 GCF_014824575.4 Sturnira hondurensis
CGCCTGGTTGTTTCTTTGTCTATCAACTCCCATGTCGCAGGTTCTCACCAACTGCTCTGCTCTGCACTTGATGCACTTGACTAAGAAGAGATTTTGTTTTAAGCCTGTTATGAACACGATTTTTGACTCTATATTTGGCAAAAATATTAAGTTACTATCTGGGGAAAGTTTACGGTAAATTTGAACTGATACCGAGAACAATGAACTAACCAGTTTCAATTACACCATGATTTGATTTCGGAAAATGGTACCCATGAATGTTTTCTGGGAAAACACGTACATCAGAGGAGGTGGACTCAAGTCTAGGAGGCCTTTCAATTATTCAGGGGGTCTATAATAGATTGTTAAGGCGATCAGATATTTGGTTCTAGGTATTCCCTGCTTTCCTTGGATCATGACCATCAAACATAAAATAAAAGAAAGAACAAGAGCATTACATCACGCAGTGATGTCATCTTGATACAGGGTGCAGCCAAGCAGGGGGGTGGGGGGGGCAAAAAAGATTTGGAATGGTGTCTGGAGCTCAAAGTGTACAGGAATATTGGAGAAAATATTAAGATGTCCTCACCACCCCCCCAAGGTGTCAGTTGGGGGAAGGGATGAATGGAGCAGGGCCATTGAGAACTGTTTTGCATAGCAACAGTTTGCAGCTAACCTCTGGAATGGTCATTTAACATATCTATAACCTTTAACTGGTTTCATAGATATGTTAAATAGCTGTGGCCAAGTTTTGGGCCAGGGAGAAGTGAGTGGTGGGTACCCAGGATGGAATTGGGGGCTGCTTCTCTGAGAGACTGCCTTAGAGAGAGGTATGTGGCTTTAGCAGAGTGAGAAAACCCCCTCTTGGCCAGGTGAGGGGGAGAGCCATGCCGTTTCAGCAGGGTGCAGACCCCCTCTTGGCCAGGTGAAAGGGAAGACCACGCAGCTTTGCCAGAATGGAGATCCCTGCGTCCAGGTGAAGAAGAAAGACGCGCACTTTTGGTGGAGTGCGGCTTTGGTAGGAGAGGCCCACGCGGCTTTGGGGTGCTCCCTTTGGCCGAGTGGCCGGGAAAGCAGGAGAGACTTTGACTGGAACTTGGTACAAAGAACTCTTGCCAG
>NW_028095363.1:0-953 GCF_014824575.4 Sturnira hondurensis
GACAGAAACCTGTACTTGAACAAGAATTAAATAAAAATTATATTAAAAAAAAATTGGTGAATTTTTGTGTAGCTATTTTAATGTTGAAGATGGAAGAAAATATGAACACTGGCATATTTGGCTTTATTATTTCAAGAAAGGTAAAAATGCAACTGAAACACACACACACACACAAAAGACATGTGTGGTGTATGGAGAAGGTGCTGTGACTGATCCAATGTGTCAAAAGTAGTTTGCAAAGTTTCATGCTGGGGATTTCTCACTGGTTGATGCTCCGCGGTCAAGTAGACCAACTGAAATTGACAGTGACCAAATAAAGACATTAATTGAGAACAATCAATGGTATACCACGTCAGAAATAGCCGACATACTCAAAATATCCAAATCAATAAAGTTATTGGTGAAAATAAAAAATGTGTCTTTTACAGAAAAAAACCTAAATGAGCTTTTTGGCCAATGCAATACCACCATCTAACACTGTGACTTCTACTGAGTAGGCTCTCTGAGTGAATAAATGAAAACAAATTTAGAAGTATAGCCTAAGAGATAACAAGAATTGGCCAATATAAGGAACTACAACAAAAGGGTAGTTTTTCTCCAAGTAGTATATGCATAACGACAGAAGCGCAAGGCAAGAATAATGCCTTTCTCTTCCCCTTCTCTAGCCTGGGAACCAGATTTAGTTCCATTGGAGTTAGTTACCAAGTCTTTAGTTAGTTTCCATAGTCTTTAGTTACCAAGACTTGGTAGAAAGAATTGGAGCAAAACCAAACAAAATAAACAGCAAACCAATCAACCAAATGGGCGCAATAGACGCCCAGGTGTCCCAAGAACCCAGATCCCTCAAGGAAGCCTGGTTGGCGGGCTGGGGCGGGGCCTGCCTAGATAGACCACGCCCCTGTGTGGGCGGGCGTAAATTAGTGGGCTGCGCATTCCCCCCGTTTCCTAGGAGA
>NW_028095364.1:0-2607 GCF_014824575.4 Sturnira hondurensis
ATGATTTAGACTAAAATACCAAAAAGTATACTGATCAGGATAATAGAAGAAATAAGGAGGAGAAAGGTAACATTAATTGAGCTTCTACTATGTGCAAAAAATTGCCAAGTAAACAAATCTATTACATTAATATTTTTAAGTTTAGTAGCTTATTTATATTGTATTTTTCATTACCATTTATCTACCTTATACCTTCTCTGCTTCCACCCATTCCCTATTTTCTTTCTCTGACTGGCTTATTTTATTTAGTATAAATCTCTGGTCCATTCATGTTGTCACAAAGGGTAAAATTTTCTTCTTTTTTATGGTAAAGTAATATTCCATTGTATAAATGTACCACAGTTATTTTATCCACTTATCTACTGAGGGACACTTGGGCTGCTTCCAAATCTTGGCAATTATAAATAATAATGCTGCAATGAATATAGGGATGCTTCTATTATTTCAAATTATTGTTTTGGCTTTCTTTGGATAAGTTCTCAGAAGCGAAATCACTGACTCATGAGGCAGTTCCACTTTTAAGTTTTTGAGATATCTCCATACTGCTTTCCATAGTAGCCGCACCAATCTATACACCCACCAACAGTGGACAATGATTCCTTTTTCTCCATATCCTCACCAGCATTTGCAGCTTGTTGATTTATTGATGATAGCCATTCGAAGAGGTGTTATTTTATAATATGGGTTTCAACTTGCTAATTGTAACTCTTAAGAACAAATATAAATTGTAAAAAAAAATAATTATCAATCAGCAATTGTTTTTATTGAATGATTATTATATTTTAGAATAAGTCTTATCTATACATATATATCAAGATAATATATGCACTTTGTAAAAAATCCAAATACACTTTTTAATATGGAAAGTTAGTCCTCCGCTTGTTTCTCCACCTCCTCATTCCATCCTACTACTTGCTTTCTAGAAATGAGCAGAGATGAAAATACTGAGTCTTTTTATACCATTTATCTAGCACTATATGCATTCACACAATATATAACATGTAGTCCAATTTGTGTATAAAAAGCTGAATTCACTATATATTTTTTGTTGCAGCTGGTTTTACTCCATAAACTATATATTAAAGTTTTTATGTCAGTATTTTTTCATCACTTGTATCATATTCCATCGTATAATTATTACAGAGTTTATTTAAACATTTTTCTATAGGTGCATATTTAAGTTGTTTCCAGTCTTTTAGCTGTTAGAAGCCATGCCTATTTTAATTTTCAAACAGTTGTATGAATCTGATAGTTTCTGTGACAATGCTATTGAAGACAAAGAACTAAAATATTGCCACTTAGGTTACAGAAGTTGAATAAATTACTTCCTATTACTCTACCCATTCATTGCTTTTATGTCCTTTTCTAATTCTACCTTTATGTTCTTTTAAATTATGTATTCTGGATCCCTTTTTTTCCCTCCCTATCTTCCTAATGTCATCTGATGCTATTCATTTAGATAGATAAATGGCAAACTATCCTAAATTCAGAGAGGCTTAATGCAATAAATGAAAGTTGTGTTATTTACTATATTCAGTTTTGTTTCTGTTTATAAATGTTTGTCGTCTCCTTTATAAAGCCCCGTTCAACATTTGTAAAACTATGAACATGACTGGAGTTTTCTCTGTGATTTCTTCCATTGTTAATGGTCTGGAAAAGTTACAGAATGAGGTAAACCAAGAAAAGTCTGATGGCTGAATAAGCAACAGAATGAATTCTTACGTCTTGTTCTCATCTTAACAATCTTTAGCTCTTAGCTATTGTTTAAAAACGCATTGGAGGCTAGAAATACGTAAAAGAAACACAACTGTTGGTGAAGGAATCTTGGAGTCTGTGTTTTCATTTCTAGTTTCATTTTACTTATTTCACCCTATTCTGTCTCCCCTTTCCTTTCCTCCTTCCAGATTTCTGGGTGGAAACACAATCTGATGATTAAGAACAATAGCTGGTGTATTGGGCAAGTAAACTGAGCACATTAAGGTTCAGTTTCTTCATCTGTAAATGGGGACCATTCAGTTTCTCTCTTGATTAGAGGGAAAGTGCTCAGCATAGTGCCAAAGACATTGTTAGTGGTAAAAGAAACAGTGTGAGTGCTAAATTATTAAAGGAATATTAAAAATGGATGACTTATGCATAGCCTTTAAATTGGTCAAAAGGTAGTGGAGGGAATACCTACTTGCTTACTTTTATATACATCCATCTAGTGACTCGTTTTATTTACCTATTTATTTATTTATTTGGTTTCTTTTTAATTTTTTCATCACTATTTATTCCCCCTTATACCCTCTTCCACCTGCCCCACCCATTCCCCTTGCAGTTACCACATTGTTGTCCATGTGATGAGTTTTCTCTCTCTCTCTTTTTTTTTTTTTGCTTAGTCCCTTCACCTCCACCTCAAGCTGTCAGCCTGCTATCCACCTATGAGTCTTTCTCCATTTGCTTGTTAGTTCAGTTTGTTCATTAGATTCCACATAAATGAAATCATGTGGTGTTTGTCTTTCTCTGGCTGGTTTATTTTACTTAGCACACTAATTTGAAAGAATACATGCACATCAATGTTCATTGCAGCATTATTTACAATAGACCTGGAGAGTATTATCTACATTG
>NW_028095365.1:0-872 GCF_014824575.4 Sturnira hondurensis
CTTTGGGAAAATGTCATCATTCAGGTCCTCTGCCCGTTTCTAAACCAGGTTACTTAAGGTTGTTTTTGGTATCATGTTGCAAGAGTGTCTGGTGCATTTTGGATATTGACCCTGTAGCGGACATACGGTTTGCGAATGCACCCCCCCCCCCCCCGCCCCCGCTGCTCATGCAGCTGCCTTTTCACTTGTTCCTGGTCTCCTGTGCTGCGCAGAAGCTTCCTAGTTTGATGTGGTCCCACTGGTTTACTTTTGCTCTTGTTGCCTTTGTTTTTGTGTCAGATCCAAAAAAAGTCATCGCGAACACCAACGTCAAGGAACTCTTCCCCTGTGTTTCCTTCTAGGAGTTTTATGGTTTCCAGTCTCACATTTCAGCATTCAGTCCATTTTGAGTAGGTCTTCGTGTGTGGTGTCATTTCGTTCTTCTGTGTATGGCTATTCGATTATTCCAGTGCCATTCGTTGAAGAGACTGCCCCTTCTCCGTTGTTTATTCTTGGCAACTTTTAAAAAAGTTAGTTGACTGTGTGTGCCTGGGTCGCTTTCTCAGCTCTCATTCCGTTGTCTGTGTTTATGCTGACACCATATTCTTTGGGTTTCTCCAGCTCTGTCATGCAGTTTGGAATCAGAAAGTGTGATGCCACCAGGCTTCTTCTTACTCAAGATTGCTTTAGTTACTTGGGGTCTTTTCTGGTGCCATACACATTTTGAGATTTTTTTTCTATCTCAGTTAATAATACCCTTGGAATTTTTATTCAGATTTCACTGAATCTGTAGCTTATTTTGGGTAGTATGAACATTCTTGTCAGTTTTTCTAAAAATAGCTCGAAGGACTAGGAAATGTCTTGAGGGCAGGGTGGGGCTTCAGTGTGGTTTT
>NW_028095366.1:0-592 GCF_014824575.4 Sturnira hondurensis
GATCTAGCTGTCTACTTAGTTTGCTTTTGTTTTAGGTGTGGTTGTTAATAACTGTGAGTTTCCTGTCCTTTCACTGTCCATGTTTTTTATCTTCTTATTCTTAGATAAATCCCTTTAACATTTCATATCATAAGGGCTTGGTGATGATGAAATCCTTGAACTTGACCTTATCAGAGAAGCACTTTATCTGCCCTTCCATTCTAAATGAAAGCTTTGCTGGATAGAGCAATCTTGGCTGTAGGTCCTTGCCTTTCATGACTTGGAATACTTCTTTCCAGCCCCTTCCTGCCTGTAAGGTCTCTTGAAAAATCAACTGATAGTCTAATGTGAACTCTTTTATAGGCAACTCTCTCCTTTTCTCTTGTTGCTTCTAGGATTCTCTCCTTCATTTTCATCTTGGCTAATGTAATTACGATGTGCCTTGGTGTGTTCCTTCTTGGGTCCAACTTCTTTGGGACTCTCTGAGCTTCCTGGACCTCCTGGACTTCTATTTCCTTTGCCAGATTAGGGAAGTTCTCCTTCATTATTTGTTCAAATAAGTTTTCCATTTATTGCTGTTCCTCTTCCCCTTCAGGTACCCCTATAATTCAGA
>NW_028095367.1:0-865 GCF_014824575.4 Sturnira hondurensis
TGCCTAAGTTCGGTATTCAAGGCTTCTGCACTTCTGCGGGCCATAAATCATAACGTCTCACCTCCCTCCAAACACCCCACACCCTTCCTGTCTTCTGCACCTGGCAAACCTCTATTTAGTTTTAGAAATCAGTTCAAAAGCTACCCACTCTGTCTTATGAATTCTCTCTAAGCATCCATGCCCCTGTATACATCTCATGCTTTTTGGTTTTTCATCACAATATATTGTAATGGGTGCTTATGTTGTCCAGACCTGTGCTCAACTGTGGGCTCTTTGCACAGCGGACATTGTCTTTCCTGAATGACAGTCCCCTTTCCGAGTCTGAATGATGGCATTCCTTCTGCCTTTTGGTTTGGAGCTCACATCTCTCAAACTTTCTTATTTAGCGGACTCACGTGCTGCTGCTCAAGGGTCTTGTTCATCTCTGTACATTCCGACACTACGACCGCCATCAGGGTGTGTTGCCTTGCTTCAGCACCAGCCCTAAAGATCAGAGTGAGTGAGTGTTCTCCTTCAGCAGGAAATTAAACATGAAAAAAAAGAAGTCGGCGTCGTGCCAGAAGTGGCTATGATGAGACTAGGGATAAAAGAGAAATCATAGACCTTCGAGGAGACTCTTACGAACAAAGATGGCTTCTACTTCATTTCCGTAGCCTTAGCTCAACGGCTGGACTTCTGCCACCTGTTTCTCAGTCCCCCAGCACTTCCAGGTACAGCACCTGTGAGAGCCTTAGTGAATGTATTCCCTTGCATTGTGTCACAGTGCATCTCATCTCTGCAACTCGACTGCATGCGCTCATACCTGCAGTGCAGGGACAGGGGCTTACTCTGTTGCTTATTGCCCACAACTGGACACACACCTTCA
>NW_028095368.1:0-979 GCF_014824575.4 Sturnira hondurensis
GTTTATTTTGTTCATTAGATTCCTCTTACAGGTGAGATCATATGTTTTTTTACCAACTGGCTTATTTCTTTTCTTTTTTTTAAATTTTATTTATTTATTTATTTATCTTTAGAGGGGAAGGAGAGAGGGAGAGAGACATCAATGTATGGTTGCCTTTCATGTGTCCCCTGGGAGTTGGCCTGCAGGGAACTGGCCTGCAACCCAGGCATGTGCCCTGACTGGGAATCGAACCACGATCCTCTGGTTCGCAGGCCTATGTTCAATCCACTGAGCCACGCCAGCCAGGGCCCATCTGGCTTATTTCTTATTCACTTAGTATAATACTCTCCAGTTTCATCCTTGCTGTTGCAAAAGGTGGGAATTCCTTCTTTCTTTCTGCTGTATAGTATTCCATCATGTAAATGTACCACAGTTTTTTGAACCATTCATTTATTGATGGGCACTTAGGCTGTCTCTTCTCCAGGCAGAATGACCATCATTAATAAATCATCAAACAAGTCCTGGCAATGATGCAGAGAAAAAGGAATCATCACGCACTGTTGGTGGGGATGCAGACTGACTGGTGCAGCCACTGTGAAAAACAGTGTATTTCCTTAAAATTGAAAAATAGAACTTCATTTTGACCCAGTGATACCACTGCTGGGAATGTACCTTAAGAATCCCAAATCACCAATTCAAAAGAATTTGTGTCCATATGTTCATAATCTGTCTATTCTTTAGAAAGTATCAGAAATGTTCTTTTTGTTCTCTTCCTAGTCAGGAAACTGAACTTTAACTGAGTCCTAGGAACAAGTACTAGTACTTACTCTGAAGAAGGAAAGTATAATGGTTAAGATACTAGATTCTTGAGAAAAATTATGTGGATTCAAATGAATAACTAGTTGTGTGACCTCAGGATAATGAATTAACTTCCTTCAAAATATAGTGCATTTATCTTTTGTTGTTAAGTTGAAGTTTAAATAAATTCTTATACACAAAA
>NW_028095369.1:0-576 GCF_014824575.4 Sturnira hondurensis
GAAATGGAAGTGGGATATCACTGCATATTTTACAGGAATAAAAGGTGATAAGATAATACAATGAAGAATTTGATGACAATTAATTAGATAAATAGATGAAATGGAAAAATTCATAGAAACACATAATCTACTAAAACTCAATTACAAAGCAGTGAGAATTCTGAATAAAACTACAACTAGTAAAAAGAGTGTATCAGTGATCAAAATGTAACAACAAAGTCCTGGACCTGATGGCTTTCCTCTGGAATTCTAGCAAACATTTAAGGAAGCCTTAATACCAGTCCTTAAAGGTTTTTCCAAAAACTGAAGTGGAGGGCACACTTCCTTCCTCGTGCTATGAGACTAACATTCCCCTGACATGAAAGCAGAGCAAACACTACAGGCCGATACCTCATGATTATTGATGCAACAATCTCATCAAAGTCCCAGCAGACTGAACTCAGCAGCATAGTTCAAAAGGGTTATACATCACATTCAAGCAGGATCTATTTCGGGAATGCAAGGGTGGCTCAACATACAGAGATTTATCACTGTTAACAGCCGACTATAAAACAGTGAGGGACAAAACAACAGGGT
>NW_028095370.1:0-852 GCF_014824575.4 Sturnira hondurensis
ACTATTTATACTGTTTCAGCCAAATAACAAAATGTTGAACTGTTTTTGATTCGTTATAAACCAGTAACTATTTATACTGTTTCAGCCACACCAGAATGTGTCATGTCCTAAATACTCCCTGCTCTCTTTTATGTCTTGAATGTATATGTGGTACTCTCTTTTGTACAAACGCTCTGGACTTCTAGTTACCAAATTTTTATGGCATTGACCTTTTATTTGTACATTGATTTAATTTTTTAAACTTCCTGAGAGTTTCTAAAGTGACTGTTGAACTTCTATGTGATTTTATTCCAGAGAGACTCCTGCAGATTCTGTTTTGAGGAATCTTATCATTCGGAGGAAGTGACAAATTTAGATAAATTATCATTCAAATAATTTATAATAAACTACAATATTGTCATAGTAAAAAAAAACTAGGCACTATATATCCAAGGCATATTGATAAAATAGAGGGAAGAATAAATGTGCTTCCTCATATGAACACAATTTCCCGCAATCAAAAAGATAAGTGGGAATTAAGTGAGAGCTCCAAGTAATTAGAGAAGCATTCTAAGCAGATTGATCAGTTATTAGAGAAGCCTTGAGTTGGACAAAGTCATGTAATTTCTCTGTGATTTAAAAGCTTAATGAAGACCAGTGTGGCTAAGGTATGAAAAGCAAAGGGGACTGGCCTCATGAGTCAATCCCTGTGCTGCAATTCACAATTCACTGGCTTTCTCTTAGAGAAACAGGAAGTAAAGACAACACTCACTCTTAGAGAGTGCTGTCTTTACCTCCAGCACTCTCTAAATTGGTCCATACACCATCATGTACCTTAGGACATTGTTGAATCAATCTATGAGTCTGTTTCCT
>NW_028095371.1:0-701 GCF_014824575.4 Sturnira hondurensis
CAAATGTGAGTAGAGGGAAGAAATAACAAAGTTAAGACCGGAAAGAAAGAAGCAGCAATGGAAACAAAAGAAAAAATAAACAAATGAGATTACATCAAACTAAAAAGTTTTTGCACAGCAAAAACCATAAAAAAATGTAAAGCAACCCTTAAAATTGATAACATGTTCACCAATACACATGACAAAAGGTTAATACCCAAATTTTATAAAGAACTTATACAACTCAGCATTAAAAAAACACCTATTAATAGGGAAAAAAACATTCCTATTAAAAAATGGGCAAAGGACCTGAATAGACTTTTCTGCAAAGAGCCCAATGGACATATGAAAATATGCTCTACATCATTAATCTTCAGAAAAAAGTAAAATAAAACCATAATGAGATGTCACCTCACACTGGTCAGAATGGCATCATCAATGGATAACAAACAACAAGTGCTGGTGAGGATGGGGAGAAAGGGGGACCCTTTTTGCACTGTTGGTGGGAATGCAGAGTGGTGCAGCCACTGTGGAAAGCAGTGTGGAGATTCCTCAAAAATGAAAAATGGATCTGCCTTTTGATCCAGCAGTCCCACTTCTGGGGCTACATCCAAAAGAACCCAAAACACTAGTTCAAAAGAACTAGTGTTCATCGCCACCTTGTTTACAATCACCAAGATATGGAATCAGCCCAATTGTCCATCAGTAGATGAGTGGATGAA
>NW_028095372.1:0-773 GCF_014824575.4 Sturnira hondurensis
CCAGATAGAGACACAACAAAGAAAGAAAATTACAGGCCAATATCACTGATGAGCATAGATGCTAAAATCCTCAATAAAATATTGGCAAATCGCATCCAACAATACATCAAAAAGATCATACACCACGACCAAGTGGGATTCCTCCCGGGGATGCAAGGATGGTTCAATATACGCAAATCAATAAATGTAATACACCAAATAAACAAAAGCAAACACAAAAACCACGTGGTCATATCAATAGATGCGGAAAAAGCTTTTGATAAGGTACAACACCCATTTATGATAAAGGTACTCAGCAAGGTGGGAATAGAGGGAACATTCCTCAATATAATAAAGGCCATATATGAAAGACCTACAGCCAACATCATACTCAATGGGCAAAAACTAAAAGCTTTTCCACTAAGATCAGGTACAAGACAAGGTTGCCCACTTTCACCACTTCTATTCAATATAGTATTAGGAGTTCTAGCTGCAGCGATCAGACAAGAAAAGGAAATAAAAGGCATCCAAATCGGAAAGGAGGAAACAACACTGGCACTGTTTGCAGATGACATGATAGTGTACATGGAAAACCCTTTGGCCTCTACCAAAAAACTGCTGGAACTAATAAATGAATTTGGCATAACAGCGGGATACAAAGTCAATATCCAGAAATTAAAGGCATTTTTGTATACCAACAATGAAGCAGCAGAAGCAGAAATCAGGAAAAAAATACTATTCGGTATAGCAAAAAGAAAAATAAAATATCTGGGAATAAACCTAACCAAGGAGGT
>NW_028095373.1:0-575 GCF_014824575.4 Sturnira hondurensis
AAAACTTGTCCCCCCCAAAACGGAAAAATGCTTATCGGGTCAAAGGTGAAACTGCTCCCCAGGTGTACCGGCCAGCTGCCTGGAGCAGGGTTTGCCTACCTATGTGGACTCCCAGAACCAGCTCGTCTGGGAGAATTCACGTGAGCATAGTCACTGTGATGCTTCAGGATAATAGCTAGCACTGGAATACATGGAAGGGAAAATCTTACAAATACTATTTTGTTTGTAGGCAAACAGGGTTGAAGACAGTGGGTGGACAATTCTAAGTGATTATTCAAAAGTTTCTAATCGAAGCCCATTAAACTGTCAGGTTGACCCTGAATGTACATGTCCAACAGAAAAGTTCCAAAGTGCTCTAATTAATCTTTTTGATTTTTTTATCTTCTTGTAGATGGTACAGATAATGACTGTGTGTGCTATTCACACATCTTAACCATAAATGTAAAACAAATGTTAGCATTCATAAATTTTTTTTTAGGAATTGTACATCTAATACAATATAAGCCCCCCCCCCCCACTTTTTTTTTTGGTAAGCAAGAAACTAGATGTTGAGCCAAAAAACTAGAATAGACAGT
>NW_028095374.1:0-758 GCF_014824575.4 Sturnira hondurensis
GGTAGGATACCTGTGAAATTCAGTGGTGCAGTCTCCTGTAGGTATCTTGGTGGTCTCTGCTTCCACTGCTCCTCTGGTTGGTTTCCAGCTAGTCAAACCTTTTCTTCTGGTCTCACTAGCTGTAGCAGCCTGAGGGGCTGTTAGTGTGGCTTTTCTCGTGCCTCGGTAATCTCAACTGGTCTCACCAGTAACCCCCCCAAGTTCCAGACTGGCGCCGCTCTCCCGCCCCCTACTGAGAGCAGATTTTCTCCCAGGCTTTCCAGCCCTGGTCTGGTGTGGGGGCACGTGCTCCCAGGCAGGCTTTCCTGTTTTCATAGGCTTGGGTGCAGACCTTTCCTTGTGTTGTGGCTGAACACACAGGGCAACTCACAGTTCTCCCAAACCAACAGCCATAGCCTGACTCCCTGTGTTTCCCTGTCTGCGCTGGCTGAGTAGGGATGGAGATGGTGACTGGCTCTCTTCCAGGGGCCCAGCCAGTAGCCCGAGACTTCCTGAGACTGTTTGAGTGCCGGTGCAGGTCCCGCGCCACAGGGATGGCCCGGGCAACTTTCAATTCCCCATGCTGAGAGCCAGTGCAGACCCCGAGCCACCGGGAAAGCACAGGCAACTGGTGGTTGGTCAAGCTGAGGGCCAGCCCAGGCCCTGCATGGGCCGGGAAGGCACGGGCAACCCGCAGCCACCCAAGCCCAAGGCCATGGCTTGATTCCCGGTGCCTCCTAGTCTGTGCCGGCTGAGCAGGGATGGAGCTCACAACTGAC
>NW_028095375.1:0-713 GCF_014824575.4 Sturnira hondurensis
TTACCCCATTTTATGATACTGCCCCCTTTGTGGAATATTAATTGACTGTAGAAATTTGGGTTTGTTTCTGGGCTCTCTGTTCTATTCCATTGGTCTATTTGCCTGTTTTTATGCCAGTACCAGGCTGTTTTGATTACAGTGGCCTCGTAATACAGTTTGATATCAGGTATTGTGATCACTCCTACTTTGTTCTTCCTTCTCAACATTGCAGCTGCTATTCGGGGCCGTTTGTGGTTTCATATAAATTTTTGAAGTGTTTATTCTATGTCTGTGAAATATGCCATTGGAACTTTAATAGGTATTGCATTGAATCTGTAAATTGCTTTGGGTAGTATGGACATTTTGATGATGTTAATTCTTCCAATCCATGAACACGGTATATGTTTCCATTTATTTGTGTCTTCCTTGATTTCTTTCTTCAGTGTTGTGTAGTTTTCTGCATACAAGTCTTTTACCTCCTTGGTTAGGTTTATTCCCAGATATTTTATTTTTGTTTTTGCTATGTCAAATGGGATTTTTTTCTTTTTTTCAGTTTTTAAAAAAATTTTAATATATATTTTATTGATTATACCATTACAGTTGTTCTATTTCTCCCCCTTCATTCCCCTCCACCCGCACACTCCCTCCCGCACCATTTTCCTCCCCTTAGTTTATAACCATGTGTCTCAAGTTCTTTAGATTCTATATTTCCCCTATTGTTCTTGCCCTCCCCC
>NW_028095376.1:0-2429 GCF_014824575.4 Sturnira hondurensis
GCGGTGTCTGGGTTCGGGGGATGGGTGTCCCCGTGGGCGTGACGTGGTGTCTTGGTGTGGGCTGAGCCGTGTGCGACGCAGAAGGGAAATGCTGGCACGGCCGAGGGTTGCCACGTACACAGGTGTCCGCGTATCTGCGGACACGGCGACCGGAAGGTCTAGATGCTGAGTGTTTGGGGGGTGTCTCATTCTCTGCTTGTCTTCTCATCTCAGACCTGGGTGATGTGCTCCCCACATCCCACCGAGCACCCTCCCCTCCCTCATAACAGAGGCCACTTCAGGAGGCATTCAAATCATAAGGGTTCAGACCTGCACCTGTCTACACAGATGTGGGGTTTTCTCCGCAAACCCTGTCCGTGTATTTCTCTTCCTTATGATTTTCTCAAGAACGCTTTCTATTCTCTGGCTCCCTGGATTGTAGCAATAACATCCAGCCCTGGCTGGTGTGACTCAGTGGATTGAGCACGGGCCTGTGAACCAAAGAGTCGCCGGTTCGATTCCCAGTCAGGGCACATGCCTCGGCGGCGGGCCACGTCCCCAGTAGGGGGCACATGAAAGGCAACCGCACATCGATGTTTCTCTCCCACTCTTTCTCCTTCTCTTCCCCTCTCTCTAAAAATAAGTAAATAAACTATTTAGAAAAGGAAAAAAGAATAACGTCCAGTGAATATCACCCATATAACAGAAGCATGTGTGTTCATCAGCTGGCTATGTGATGGCTATTCTGGTCGACAGCTCCCTTTTCTGGGGGGGGGGGTCCCAATGACATGAGGATTTTTGATGGCATGGGGTTGACACCAGGGTCGGGGAGCAGATAGGCATGTGAGCCGGGACAGCCGACCCGGCCGGCCCCCCTGGGAGGGGTGCGTGATCGCTGCAGAACATGGGCAGAGGGGTTGTTTCACCGGCAGGTGCGGTGGTCACAAGGCCCACGGGTGCCCCGGGGTGCAGGCCGCTTCCCGGCGGGTGCCGCCCTGTCCTGGGAGCGGCCCCCAGGTGCCCCCACGACGAGTGTCCACACAGGGCAGCGCCGTGTCTGCCGGGAGGAGGAGCTGGTCGCCGGGGGCGGAGTGTGGAGGTGAGCTCACCTGCGTTCCAGGTGCGTCTGCAGAGTCCCTCCAGGAGCTGCCGGAGGCTGGCTTTGAGATGGGACGGGCGCTAGGGTTAGACATTCTTCCTCCGGGGAGAGAGCGTGGGCACCTCTGCCCCCCCCTCGGACCCGAACTTGGACCAGGACTTGGAGCCGGAGGCGGGGTTCCCGTGGGTGCTATTCCGCGCGTGGCCACAAGATGGCGGTGGGGCCCGCGAAAAGGCCGCGGCCTGGGGGTTGGAAATCTTTGGGTTCTTGACTCTGAGGGTACCTGCCCGTCCCTGTGTCCAACGAGAGGCCGGGGCTCTGTTTGGGGTGCAGCCAGGGGTCCCTGGCCACCCCACTCTCTGCCTTTGCTCACCAGGAAGGGACTGGCAAGCGCAGGCTGCTGGTCGTGAGGAGCCGGCTAAGGAATGGTCTTGGCGGGGTGACTGTTCTCTGCTGCTGTCCCCAGCGCTGACGTCCTCGGGGTGGCCAACGTGCACCCCGAGCCGCTTCTGCAAGAAACCCCGGGGGATCCCTGCTGGGGCCTCCTCGCTGGGCTTTGCCCCGTGGACCCCATTGCCCACCTGCCGGCTGAGCTGGAGCTTTCTGGAATTTCTGGAGAAACTTTTGCTGTCTGCTGCAGAAATTGTTGAAGTGGCCGCCAAAGCACAAGAGAACCGGCGTGGCGGTCTCCCGGTGGGTGGGTTCGCGTTCTGCGGGCGCTGGAGGAGGTGGGCGAGGTGGCCCCGGTTGCAACCTCGGCTCGTCGCCGTCTGAGCAGCTCTGTGCTTCCTGTGTTTCACAATTACGTGGCGGAATGTTCCGGAAGGTGATGGGCCTTCTGTTTCTGTTTTCTTTGTCTTTTCACTTTTATTTTTGGTTTTTAGAGAGAAAGGAAGGAGGAGGCGAGAGGCAGAGAGAGAGAGAGAAACATCCATTTGCTGTTCCAATATGCAGCTGTTCCATTTGCTGCATCATTGGTTGATTCTTTGCACGTGTCCTGACCGGGGATTGAACCCACAACCTTGGCATTTGGGGGATGATGCTCTAACGGACGGAGCCACCCAGCCGCCCTTCCGCTGTGTCTGTGGGATCGCAGTGGCGGCCACTTTGTTCTCCATGGGGTTTCCGAAAGGCCCAGAGGCAGCGCCTCCGGGATCTGTGACTTGTCCGGGAGCCACGCCCATGACGGGGGGGCGGGACATTCAGCAAAGGGCCCCGGGGGCTGTCACATCCAGACGCACTGACCTGCAGGGAGGGGTCGACGCGCTGCGCCTCCCGAAGCCCCTCAGGGTTGGTGGGCGAGGAACAGGCCGTGTGTGCGTCTGGACGGTGGCCAGTGGTCGCGACGACG
>NW_028095377.1:0-1048 GCF_014824575.4 Sturnira hondurensis
ACTTCTGCTGACACTTTGCTGGAGCTCCCAGGAAATAGTGGCAAATTATGGTGAGCAAAATATCTTACAAAGTTGCTCAAGTATTCCTGAACTGATTCTATTGGAGCTGACAGATATACTTTTGACTTCTAATAAATTGATTCATTTTTTAATTAATGCAAGCAGAGTGCACTTAAAGGCTATATGTTGACATTCCAATCAGCAGACATGTAAGTTGGAAAACGGACTCCTTTTCTGGACAACATAATTTTAAGGACCAGATGGAACATGGCCCTTTGTCGACCAACCAAGAATTGTGCTCAGGGGTCCCCCTGGATGAAGATGAATTGGGGTCTCAGAGAACTCTTACTCCCCGAGACTTCCAGGAGCATGGACATGTTGTACATTTTTAAGTCTCTTCTGGAATAAGCATATCATTATGGAAAGTAAGGAACAAAGGGAATGGTAAAAAAAAAAATAATAATGCCTTCAGAAAAGGTCCTGTCTGCATGTCTTTAGAGCAAATGAGGACCTGGAAATGTGAAAAGACTAGCTCTCTTTCCAAGGATGGTGCTTGAATGAGCCATGGAAGACCTCCAGGGGGTGAAGGGAGGGTAAGAACTTGTTGCACTCCAAGATGGTCCCCTGGAGTGCAACAGAGGCCAAGCTCATTGGCTTCTCTCCATTCCCACTGCACCTGGGCCAGTCACCTAGGATAATATGTGGGTGCTTCAGCTATCAGATATGCAAGTCATTACCTCCCTCTTCCAAAATGATTAGAATTGACTAGTCTAAATACATAATTCAAACAGTGGGATTCATAGAGTTTTGTATACATTTTGGAAAGATATTTTTGAAAGACACAAGCAATTACTTAGGAAAAAACTATTTGTAAGTGGCAGGGACAAATAGGGAGGCAAATATAATTCTTTTTAAATTTTAATTTTTATTTGCTTCTTGTTCAAGTACAGGTTTTTGTCTTATATTCCCCACCCTGCCCACCCCCCGCCCAATGCTCCCCACCTTTCTCCCATTTCCACCCTCACCCTTAGTTATTGTTCGTGTCTCC
>NW_028095378.1:0-613 GCF_014824575.4 Sturnira hondurensis
GTTTTGCTGAGAAGAAAGGACTAGGAGGGACCTGGTGAGTCTTCAAGTCCTGAAAGAACTGCCAAGAAGATGTGGGACTGAATTTTCCCTTTTCTTTTCCACATGGCCCCCGAGGGCAGAAATATTAGACTAGGGAACAGGAGTTATAGGAAGAAAGAATTGCCCTTGACTCATTTATAGTAAGAACTTGGCTTTGATCAAGTTTTTTTCTTTTAAATGGAACGCTCAACTTAAAGAGCTGATGTAACCATCTATGCTTAAGCAGAGGCTGGACGGCCACGGGCAGGAGGCTGTGGTGGGCTGTAGAACCAGGCAGACCTGGAGACCTCGGATGTGCCACCTGTGAGCTTTAGTGCCACGTAGTGCACGGCTCCCCTCCTCTGTCTGCAGACAGTGGACCTGGAATGTGGACTTTCTTCCTTCCGGCAGGTGGGGAGAGAAGACCACAGACCTTGGAGGGGCCTGGAAGCTTGCTTAGCTCACGGTCCCTGAGCCGAGAAAGGAAGTGTAGGTTCTCTTGGGTCCTGCATTGGCCCAGTGTCCCCCAGACAGGGTGGTAATGGAGGCATGAGGGTGGGGGTGGGTCAGTTGCCTGCGGCTGCCATGACAAAGC
>NW_028095379.1:0-2059 GCF_014824575.4 Sturnira hondurensis
CTAGTAAGTCACCCATGGTTGAGATGGGCCAACAGAGGGAGCACTAAGAGTAGTGAGAAGAGAGATCTGTTCTAAATTTAAACCCAATGGTGCAAGCAAAACTGCTTTGAGACACATTCACCTGCACTGAATGCACCTGGGGAGAGAGTCAGCCTTACTTCTTTGTCACTGATTATGACACTGCTGAAAGAGTCTTCTGAAAAGAAAAGGCACTGAATCCAAATGAAGTCCCTCACAACAACGCCAGCTGGTGCAGTGGTTCAGATGGGTTCCTAGAACACTTGCTAGCAGAGGAAGCCTGTACTACAAGGTTCCTGCCCTCCAGAAGATAATTCCATTTCTTTGGGACCCCCTTGTAAACTGATATAGTTTCTTAGTGGACAATTTTTCTCTCGTCTCTAGAAACCTATAGAAACAGAGGCTCCAGCAGGGGGAGGTGTCAGTGGAGCGGGGCGGAGGGGAGTGCAGCCGGGCGCCTCTTCCAGGCGGAGTCAGCCAGTCCATGTCCATGGCTGGAAACCCCCTGCAGACCAGCCCCAGGCCCGAGGTCCCCAGAGGTCGCTTGGCTCACGTCACGATGCAGGCCAAACCACAGAGGGAAGCAGAGAATGGGGATCAGTTCGTCCACAGGTCAGAAGATGGTCTCAAGGCTGTCCCTGGTGCTGCTGACCTCAACGCGTCCCTTCCACCTGCTGTTCAGGAAGATCAGGGAGGGGCCCAAGAACTGTGGGATCAAAAGCAAATCAACGAAGCACTTGCAGGAGACCTAACAAATCTGCGAACCGAGAAAGCATCTCTGCAGCGCGAAAACTCAAACCTGAATGCCGAGATTGAGCAGCTGAAGCTGAGGATTCAGATGGTGCCTGGCACATACGAAGATCGTTTAACCCAACTCCAGAAAAGGCTGTTTGAGGCGGAAAGGCGCTGCTTAGAAATGGAGAAGAAAGTGTTCAACGACTGGAGAAACATGAACTCTACCTACTGGATGCTGAACAACTATAAGAAGATGACCCACGACATGAACCTGGGTCTGCAAAGAAGCACTTTCTGCTACGAGAGGGAGATTCGATACCATCAGGAAAGAGCTGAAGCAGCCCAGATGGCGGCCGAGCACATGGAGGGAAAGCTCCAGGAGCTGCAGAGAGAAAAGGATCGCAACAGGCAGATACTGGCCAAGGCCAAGTCCACCTTCCAGCCTTTCCCAGGTGGCCCTTCTGCTCCCACTGCTCCACCTGCAGCTCACAGAGGCCCAGAAGTGCCAGTCCACCGCCCGGGGCCCTCCATCCTCAAGAAGGGTCAAGGTGGTGCAGTAAGAGCTAAAAAACTCAGGGTCACCTTCCAGGTTTGACTTGGCTCCCACAGCAGCTGGGCCCTGAGTCCCCACACCCAGGACACAACATCTGCCGGTGTTTCTATTCCAATAACTTTGATCGACCTCTTGTTAGTGAGGCCACTCTCTGTAAACCAATGCCACCATTGTTCTTAGTAGCGCACAGCTTTATGTCACGCTGACATTACTTAAATATCGATTCGTTAATGTAATTCTCACTAGTACATAATCCCCCAGAAGACCCTTTAGAATGTCCTGATGTAAGCACAGTATTCTGATTTAAACAACCNCCAGTGATGAGGGTTGCCCCACCCTGGTGAACACCTAAGGCTCATCGAATGAACCCTAATGAACCCTAAGGTTCACCCTGGTGAACACCTTAAGTTCATCGATTGAACCCTAAGTGAGGTAAACCAGTCACAAAAAGAAATGCTTACAAGTGATCCCTCTTATATGAGGTCCCTGAAGTCCTCACACTCTCAGAAGTGGAAAGGAGGAGGGTGGCTGCTTGGGGCTGGCCAGAGGGGTGGGAAGGGGCCTCCTGCTGGGTGAGTGCAAAGGGTCAGTTTGAAGTTCTAGAGATCTGTCCACGGTGATATGTGTACACTTAACATGACCATACTGTACTCTTAATGTGGCGAGATGGTCATTATTACCTTATTTTTTAACCACAATCCTTAAAACCTCAAAAGGGGGAATGGAAATATAATAAAAATAGCATTTCATGTA
>NW_028095380.1:0-673 GCF_014824575.4 Sturnira hondurensis
AATCATCCATCACTTGCCTCTCGCACACACCCCAACTGGGAACCTGGCCCACGACCCAGGCATTTGCCCTGATCAGGAATCAAACCAGTGATCTTTTGCTGTGTAGGATGACACCCAACTGAGTCAGGCTGCCTAGGGTAAAACTATGAGTGTTTTAATGAGTTTGTAAGTGGTTTAGAGAAGCAACTATGGGTTCGATTGCACTACCCCTGATCCTGTGGTCTTAGACATATAGTCAAACATTTCTGTATCTCTGAAAGCTCACTTTCCTCATCATAAATGGTGACAGAGTACATATCTCATTGGCTTGCTGTGATGTTTAAGTGAGTTTATTCACATAGAATTCTTAAAGTCTGAAACACTGTGAGAATGAAACAAATGGTAGTTACTATTGTTGCTGTAGTTATTAACTATTAAGATGATGAGCCCTGGCTGGTGTGGCTCAGTGGATTGAGCGCTGGTCTGCAGACTGAAAGGTCACCGGTTCCTTTCCTGGTCAGGGTACATGCCTGGGTTGTGCAAGAGGCAAACTACTCATGTTTCTCTCCCTCTCTTTCTCCCTCCATTCCCCTCTCTCTAAAAAATGGATAAATAAAATCTTTTCAAAAAGATGATAATATCAGACAATGTGTTGAAGAGACCATGAAAGGAAGGCAGCAGTTCCTAGGATACT
>NW_028095381.1:0-2406 GCF_014824575.4 Sturnira hondurensis
CAGGTCACTCTGTACATGCTGCTCGCCCCAGCCCTGCCCTGACCAGGGAGCATCTGGACCGCTATAGGAGCAGGGGAGGGGACGCCTACCTCCTCAACGTGAAGCGCACCGTGTCCTCATTGTGGGAGGCCACCATCACTTTGGCTTTGGCGTTGTGCTTCAGCTCCTCCAGGACATAATTGAGGCACCTGGGGGTGGGGCGGGTAGCACATGAGCCTGGGCCCGGAGTGTCCGCCACAGCGGCAAAGGCCCAGGGTCGTCCAGCAAGCCCTCCCGTTCTAAAGGTGCTCATGGTGACAGGACCGAGGCAAGGAGCACCTGTCCCTCCCCAGTGCCTTGTAAGAGAAAAGGCGAGCAGCTCAGCGCTACACATTCAGAGGGACGGAGCTGAGGCACGGTGCCCTGTGTACCCATGACAGATGCAGGTTCAGTTTCAGAAAAGGGTCTTCCAGGAAATTTAGGGAGGGTGGGCTCCCTGTGCCAGGGCAACGCTGAACAGCGCCTCTGTCTGGCAGTGAAAACGATTTGGCCAGGTGCTTGCTACCTGATCCGGCAGCTCCGTTTCCAGCAACAGCTGTGATGGTCTGCCTCTGACCTGGGGGACCCAGGCCCAGCTTTTTCAGAAAAGCAAGGACAGGAGTGAGCACGCTGCACCAGCCACCACGTGGGCCGCACCAGCAAATGCCAGGCGGTGAGGGGAGGCACTGCGGTCTCTGAATTTACAGCTGTCCACACAGCCTCCCAGAGAAATGGCACGAGGTCGGCCAGTCCACACTGCATCAGACACCACAATGGGCGGTCCCGGAAGCCAAGTGAGTGCAGTGTGGGCAGGGCCACTCGGGCACCAGCAGGAGCTGCTGGGACTCAGGCCAGCTTAGTTTGGTCCAGTCAACTTTTCTATGTTGAAGAGCCACCTTAATGTGTTTGAAAAAGTAAAGCAAAAGCAGAGAAAAATAATCAGTTCAGGCCTCAGGGGGAAAGCCTTGCTCCTACCAGAAGCTTCTGACCTCCAGGGCTGCTCCCCCTTTGTATGGGGGTCCATGGGCTCAGCTCCAGCACCAAGGAGGGACATCTCCATCAATGCTTCCTTACTCCCCTCCCTAGGTGCCTGAGGCCCTGGGAGCCAAGGAGGCCCGGCGCACCTGTGGTACATGGTGTTGGTGGCCTCGTAGGTGGGGTTGATGGGGTCCTCATAGCCAATCTCTGCGGCTCGGGCCCGCTCCTGGGCCATGTATGCTCCCCGCACCAGCTTGGCTGCAAAACACCAGCCCTCCCGGCGAGCTAGTTCCACATCCAGGGTGACACTGTCATAGGCGTCCTGCAGAGTCATGGTCAAAAGTCAGTACCTAGGTCAGCTCCTCTCCAGCCAGCACCCCCTAGGGCCTTCCTGGGCCCAAGAGCCTCAGGGGCATAGTCTGCCAGGGGTACCAGGGCAGTGGCAGCAGCTGGCTGAGGTGCCTGGTACCCTATGGGTGCTCAGGATCTGGGAGACAGGTGTGGGTGAGGGGGGCCCTTGGACCCCTGTCCTCAAGGAATGTTGACAGAAGGGCCACCTGCAGCTTCTGTTTGGCCTGGAGACAGTCCTTCAAAAGGATAGGCCAGGTGCCAGCAGCCATGGTACATGGCAGTCTCCTCAGGCGGACTTGGGGGTGGGCATCTGCCTGGAGAGCCCCCTACCCCCACAGCCTCAACATCTACCTACCCCACTGCCTCCGGACACCTCACTCACCCCCAGAGGTGGCCCATTCTTGGTTTGGGCAAGGGGCCTCTGCCCTGAGGAGTCACTGCAGATGCTGCACAATTCGAGCCCCATCATCTTCCCAAGAAGGGCCAGAGCCTCCATCAGGTTTTCAGAGGGACCCACCCGAGAGATGGGAGAAAAGGGTCATTCCTGAAGGCTTTGATGTCTGGGGGTGAAAGCACATCATGTGGGCCTTAAACAAGCTCCCTCCTCGTCTTCCTGCCCTTTCGACACCCTTGTCTGGGACCAGGGGCCCATGGGAGGGGCCCGCCTTTCCCCCAGTGGCCCCCCTAGTGGGGAGGTGGCGGGCCTCACCCTGAGGTAGCACTGGTACGTGTTGAAAACGAGAGGCTTCTCCACGTTGAACTTGCGCTGCATTTCCAGCGTCAGGCGGCTGATGGCCGGCTGGAAGTAGGTCTGCTCAGCATCTACCATCAGCCGCACCCCCACCTCCGAGGCTTTCTTAGAGGTCAGGGGTGGGAGAGAGGGTTTGTCAAGGGCTCAGGAGAGGCAGGTGCCCCCCAGCCCCCGGGCACATCCCAGGCCCTCGACCTTGACCAGGACATCCATTCTCTGCAGCATCCTCGTCATCTGCTGCTCCTCCTCCTCGGTAAACCCCGAGAGCAGAGACTCCAGCTGTCCTGTCTGGGCGGCGGTACACGGTC
>NW_028095382.1:0-560 GCF_014824575.4 Sturnira hondurensis
TCCCTCCGCCACTGGCCCACGGGTGCCCCCCGTGTGGGAGGCCTCGGAGCAGAGAGCAGCGTGGGAGAGAGAGACCCTCGGTTCACGGGGAGCTGGACCCCTGCCACTGGGAAGTGACCCGTGTGCACACCGTGGACACACAGCAAGGTCCCCCAGTGGAGGCTCCCCGGGGAGGAAGGAGACGAAGGCTGGGACCCCATCTCGGCCGGCCTCTGCCCATGTGTTGGTGAGGGTCTGGCACAGGTGGGGACGGAGAGCAGGGTGGCAGCTGCAGCGGGCGGGTGGCTGGGGGACACTTGGGGACCGGCACAGGTGAGTCTGTGAGGACAGTGTGCAGCAGGGGCCTGTCCCGGGCAGGGCGAGAGTGAGGGGCAGGGGGTGGGGGGAGGGCAGCTGGGCACCTGGCTGTGCTGGGTGTGAATCGGAGACACCGGGGTGAACTCCTCCTTCTATTCCCTGTAGCCACAGACATGAATAAAAATGTGCCCATGTGTGTTCATGGCTGTGCGTGCTTGCACACGATAGATTTTCTACCTTTGTCCTTGAGGGGTGTAAACAGT
>NW_028095383.1:0-125799 GCF_014824575.4 Sturnira hondurensis
ATGGGAGGGAGGGGGGAGGATGGGGGGTGGGATGGGATGGGAGTAATAGACCGAAAACTGTACTTGAAAAATAATTAAATAAAAAAATTGGAAAAAAAAAAGAGAAAGGGATCCAACACACTTGAAAGATGTGGCCCAAAGACCAAAGGAATCTGGGCCTGGGAAGCGCAGCATTTCATAGATCCCAGGTTCTTAATGGTGGCCAGGCCTGGACCCAAGCTCATCTCAATTGCTATGTCCCTGTGTCAACTTTTCATCTATAAAATGAAACTAAAAATACATATCCCATAGAGTTTTATAAGTATTAAACAGATTAATATGTATAAAATTCTTTTTTTAAGATCTTATTTATTTATCTTCAGAGGGGAAGGGAAGGAGAGAAGTATCAATATATGGTTGCCTCTGGTGAGTCCCCTGCTGGGAACTGGCCTGCAACCCAGGCATGTGCCCTGATTGGGAATCAAACCGCGATTGTGTGCTTTGTAGGCCCGCACTCGATCCACTGAGCCACGCCAGCCAGGGCTGTATAAAATTCTTTATAAAAGTTTCCAACACATATTTAACATCCAGAAATTCTTACTACTTTCAGTTTTGTCTTTCTTTTGTCCTCTGGATATTTCTCAGAAATAATTCAGCATCTTTATCCTCAATGGGCTTCCCCATTCTCTTAGCCTGGTGACAAAATATGAGTGCTGGTTGGGAAGGACAGAGACACACTATAGAAGGCATTATGTGTACAGTTTCACAGGACAAGGTGGCTTTTGCATTTGGACACTAGACAAGGTTTCTCCCTCCAAGTTAGGAGCCTTGAACTTTGTGATTAGCCTGACCTCTAGTGACCAAACAGAAAACGCAGCAGGAAGCGTGCTCAAAAATCCATGGGCCCCACCCAGCAAGGGGGCTTTTATTGACAGTTTACTAAATGCTGGATTGTGCTCATCCACAGAGATGAGCACCATACTCGTGGTGAAGTCCACACTGCTTATAAGTGGCAGGGATAGATTTCAAATGAATCCTGTTCACCCACAAGGCACAGTGCCTGGCTAGAGAAAACCATCATTCAGAGAGAAAAATTCTGTTTATAAAACCCTTCACTGTATCAGTGGAACAACACAGACATTCTATGACAAAGGTTTTTATACCCATTTGTCATATGTAGAAGCTCAGTTCTAAAAGAGCCTACCCCCAGTCACACTCAGCTCTCCATTCAACACATATTGTATCAGTGTTAAGCACTATGCTAGACCCCAGTGATTAATGAAAACAAAGCACATGAGATCCCTGTCCCCGGGAACTCAGAGAGTAAGATGTCAGAACCAGAGCAGAAGTTCCTGTTCTTCACTTCCACGCTCTCTTCTTGGTGACACTGGAAATGCTGCAAGAGAGTCAACTTGTTTCCAGGTGAATAGATCTTCCCACATGGACTAGAAACACTGTGAAAACAGGTTTACCATGGTTTGATTGCCTTTTGCTGCATCTTTGGAGCCTCATAAAAGACTGCACTTGCAGTCAACCAGGAGCTCAGGATGTTCTTCAGTCACATGGCTTAGAGGGGCTTATGTTTCATGAACACTGTTACTGCTAGGATTCGGTATTGCTTGTTAAATGTAGACCCTGCCTGGCATGGTGCTAAGCATTTCACATATGTCTCTCAGTTCAGCCTCACAGCCCCTGAAGGGCAGGTTCTACGGTATTATCATTATACAAGAGGAAACTGAGGTTTAAAGAGATAAGCAACTCATCAAAATGGCAAAGTCTTGGAGTCTAGTTCTGACTCCTCACTCTGGCCAGTACACTCTACCCCTAGCAGAGGCAGAGCACCTAGCCACGAGATGCCCAATAGGAGCTGGCTGTTATTAGAGCCACTGAGTGAAAACATTGGGCAAGTACAATAGAAATCCATAGGACAGTGGGAATGGCCCATTCATGACCATTCCTGAGTAGGCCCAGAAGGCTCAATGGAGTTATATAAACATGTGGCCCACACATCACTGTTATCTACCTCTATGGTTCTAATATTCTTCCTCACTTATACCTATATCCCTAATGAAGAATTTCCTACAAACAGCCACAGAGAATAAGAATACCAAAGCCAGGTTCATAAGATGCTCAATGCATTGGTGTGAGCTGAAAATACAATGTGTCCCCACTCAGGGGCAGCTTCAAGAGACTGGACAGAGCTTCAGGCAAGTAGACCTACCTCGTCATCAACTTGGTGACAAGAGAGAAGTGACTTATCGGTGGTGGAGAATGGCTCAAATGATTGATCGGGAGCCTTGAAGGAACAAGATGAGAAATCAGAGATCTTGAAGCAGAAGTGCATAGATGGGTCTGTGGGAGAGGCACAAAGAGTGTGCATCCCTGTGCCTCATGTCAATGCCCACCAGAGAGCATCCTCCAAAGACAGCAACTGAACTGGCTGGACAGGGAGACTTGTCTAGTGAAGATGTGTGAGCCTCTGTATTCAGCTATAACTAGGTTATAACTGTGAGCCCTTGAGTGAAATGACCATGTGGCAGAGACCAGCTGAGGCCCAGCAATGTGGGCTCCCTCCCACATTGGCCACACTGCAGATGAAGATTTTTCCTGTCAGCATCATCTCTTGACACTATGAATGGAGCCATCACTAGAAGAACCCAACAATTCACAGTGAAAACTTGATTACATTGGACCATTTCTACCCTGGAGAAGGCAGTGAATTGTCCCTACTGTGATTCTGTGAATCCCAAGTGTAGGCTTCTTTACCTTTCCTGTCCATAGTACCTTGGTCAGCACCACTATCTAATGACCCGCAAAGTATCTTATTTTCCATTATGGGGTCCTGGACAACAAACTAAGGCTAAGGCATTTACTTTCTGTTGAAAGAGAGATGACCATGGACATGATATTCTCCATCATTCAGAAGCTGCTTGTCTGACAGAACACTGAAAAGGCATCTTAAAGGTACAGCTTGGTGATGAAACCTTGGGGTTAGGGTGCTGTCCCCTAACATGCAGTATATCCTTCAAACCAACAGCCATTGTATGGTGGTGTGTCCTTACAAGTTGTGATGAATGGATCTGAGAATCAAGATGTGATGAACGGATCTGACAGTGGTCCCACCACTGTCACTCCTGGGGACCCACTTATGAATCTGTGTTTACTCTCCTGAAAATTTTAAGCTCTGCTGAACTAAAGACCCAGGTTCCTAGAGGAGGAATGCTCCTACCAGGTGACACAGTCGCCATTCACTACCCTAAACCTGCTCCCTGGTCATTTGGAGCTGCTTATGCCAAATGCCCAGCAGGCAAAAACAGCAGTTACTGTATTCACAGAGCTAATTGACTTTCATTATCACAAGGACAGAGGATTGCTGCTACCTAATGAGGACAGAGAAGATTCTGAAACTCAGAGAATTTACTGGGGTGCCCCCATGGTGTTCCCATGCTCAATTTTAACCATGCTCAATTTTAACCATGCTTAAGCCTCCTTTAAGCATGAAAACCAGGGGCTCAGAGCCCTCAGACATGAAGATCTAGGGTAGATCACCAGACAAGAAAAAATGGTGTCCAAAATAAGCACACAAAATAATGCTTATCACCAGTCATTAGTAAAATGTAAATCACAACCATAATGAGGTACTGCTTTAGATCTATCGGGGTGGCCATAACCAAGAACAAGTATTGGGGAGGCTGTGAGAAAAATTGGAACCCTCATCCATTTCCAGTGGGAATGTGGAATAGTATAGCTGCTTTAGAAGACAGATGAGCAGTTTCTCAAAAAGTTAAACTGTGATTTACCATTTGACCAAGTGATTCCACTCCTAGGTATATACTCAAGAGAAATGAAAATAAGCTGTCCACATAGAAACTTGTACATGAATATTCACAGCAGCATGATTCATCCTAGCCATAAAGTAAAATAAGCCAAATGTCCATAATGAAACAGTACATTCATAAAAAGATTTGACACAGTGATTCCACTGCTGGGAACATACCCTAAGAATCCTGAAACACCAATTCAAAAGAACTTACAAACCCCTATGTTCATAACAGTGCTATTTACCATTGTCAAGTGTTAGAAACAGCTTAAGTGCCCATCAGTAGATGAGTGAATTAAAAAACTGTGGTATATTTACACAATGAAATACCATACAACAGAAAGAAAAAAGGAACTCCTACATTTTGTGACAGCATGGATGGAACTGGAGAGCATTATGCTAAGCAAAATAAGCCAGTTGTGGAAAGACAAATACCATATGACTTCACTTAGGAATCTAATGAACAAAATAAACTAATGAGCAAAATACAACCCAGAGACATGAAAGCATGGGACAGACTGGCAGCTGCCAGAGGGGAGGGGAGAAGGTAGAAATGGTGGAAAGAAGGGGAAGTGATTTGTGGGGACCCGCCAGGCCACAAGGGGACCAAGGACAGAGTTCTCCACTGTGAGAATGGTGGATGAACTTGGTTTCTGGTCCCTGGAACTGGCGGGTACCTTGACACTTTCCTAACCTTCTAGTTCCCAGCCTTGAAAGACACAACAAGACTCTGGCGCAGGTGTCATGTTCCCAGATGGTTATGAGAACTTCTTGCCCTTTTGATAGCTTAAGGGAGTGCACGAACTTTGAAAAACAACATTGTTTCTAGTTCCCTGCAGTCTTGCTTTAGGCATTAACAGTTTGTATATAAGACAGCTGTTCCTTGAATAAAGTTGCCATTTGCCATCAGAGCTTATGGTCCTCTCCATTCTTTTAATTAAGTCCCTCGCCTCACCTCGTGACCACCCTTGCTGCAGCGGGCTGCGGCAGTGATTAGTCAAAGAACATGTATGAATGGCCCAAGGACATGGACAACAGTGTGGGGACTGACTGTGGGAGTGGGGGGTGGGATGGGAGGAGGAGGGCAAAGGGGGAAAATTTGGGACAACTGTAATAGAATAAAGAAAAATTTTTAAAAGGAATGAATTATTGATACATGCTACAGCATGGATAAAACTTGAGAATATTATGCTAAGTGAAAGATGCCATATACAAAAGATCATATATTGTATGATTTCATTTATTTCAGTGGTCCCCACCTTTTCAGCACCAGGGACTGGTTTTGCAGATGACAATTTTTCCACGAAGTGGGGGTCAAAGGGAGGGATGGTTTCATGATGATTCAAGCACATTACATTCTAGTTCACTTCCTGCTCTGCAGCTTGGTTCCTAACAGGCTCAGACCAGTACCGGTCTGCAGTCCAGAGGTTGGGGATCCAGGATTTATATGAATTGCCCAGAATAGACAAATCCACAGAGATGGGAAGTAGATTATCAATTGCCAGGTGCTGGCTGGTGGGGTGGGGAAAGGTGTGGAAATGACTGCTAATGGGTATGGGGTGGTGAAAACATTTCAAAATTAGGTATGAGTGATGTCTGCACACCTTTGTGAGTATACTTAAAGCCACTGAATTGTGTACGTTTAAAGGTAGATTTTTTTTCCTTTTCTCATGTTGGCTTTTATTTATTTTTTAATTATATTTTATTGATTATGGTATTACAGTTTTCCCAATTTCCCCCCTTTATCCCTCCTCCACCCTGCACCCCCAACCCTCCAGCATCTCCCCCTTAGTTCATGTCCATGGGTTGTGCATATAAGTTCCTTGAGTTCTCTGTTTCCCACACCATTTTTAACCTCTCCCCATCTATTTAATGCCGACAAATTATGCTGCTTCTTCTCTGTACCTTAAAAGGTAAATGTTATGTTATGTGAATCATATCTCAATAACATTGCTATAAAGATATATGGTGGCAAATAAGTACATGAAAAGATGCTCTAACTTATCAACTACTAGGGATATTTATATGAGAACCACAATAAGATACTCCTACATATTCATTAGAATGTCTGAAATAAAGAAAAAATACTGACAACATCGTGTGCTGCCAAGGTTGTAGACCCACTGGAACCCTCATGTATCACTGGTGGCAATGCAAAATGGAATCACTTTGGGAAATAACTGCACAGGTTTTTTGTCAAGTTAAACAGACACTGCCTTGTGGCCCAATAACCTATTCCTCAGTACTGACCAAGGAAAAATGAAAACCTGCACATAAAATTTAAGGCAGTGTTATTTGTAATTGCCAGAAGAACAACCCACATATTCAGCTGAAGACTACAACAGCTGTGGTGCATCCAAACAATGAGGATTAGTCAACAATGAAAAGAATGAAGCACTGATACGATGTGAAATTCAAATGCAACATGTTAAGTGAATGAAGTCAACATCAAAGGGTGACATGCTGCATGATTCCATTTATACAACAAACTGTAAAAGGCAAGATGGCAGGAATAGAAAACAGTTGTCAGGGGTTGGGGGTGAGGCTGTAGTTGACCACAAATTTTGGAGGGTGATGAAAATACTTTGTGTCCTGACTGTGGTGGTTGTTAGTCAATGGTATCTGTTGGCCAAAAATCAGAAAACTGTAAACCAAAATGGGTGAATTTTTCTGCATGAATATTATTGAATATTTTAATGATTGTGACTTTAAAAAAAACCCCAATGGGACCAAAGCGGTTCTGCTTCCTATATTGGTCAGCTCAACACCCAATTCCATTTCCCCTTCCCAGAAAGCAATCACTCTTGTGTATCCTTTCAACTTTTCAGAAATATTCTAGATAGATAGTATATATGCATGTAGTATGTATATGTGCATATGTACATACACAAATATGTAGGTATTATAATTTGGAAGCACATTATACAATGGTTTTTATGGTGCCATGCACTTAACTATATATTTGAATATCTTTTTGTATCACTATGTAGCAGGCAGTTTCATGCCTTTTTTTAAGCAGACAGTTAACTTGGCTGAACTCACACTGCAGGACTGCCTCCCAGAGGTGAGTGTTGGTTGAAGTATTAGCTCACTTTGTTTAGAGCTGTAGCCAGAGTTTCCCTGCGTACACGTATTCTGCCAGATATTTAGGCAGAGTTCACATATAGATTGTGGGGCTTTCTTCTCTGGATCTTTCTTTCCAGAATCTGCCCCCAATTTCCAGAGGCTGTGTTTGTGTATCCTTGTCCTCTGCTTGCTCTGGTCAGTGAAACTACATAGTATTCCAGAAGAGTTTAAGCTTCCTCCCTTGGCACAGGGTTGTCCTGCCTTTGAAAATAGTACACTTACCCAGTACTGTCCCTTTCTTCCAAGTGAAGACACTCTTCCAGCACTTGCCTGGATTTGATTGCTCCACAGTGTTTTCAGGTAGCTACATCTTCTCCAGAGTTTATAGTTGTTTTTTGTACAAAATGGATCCATGACTGTGACTGGAATTTTGCCGCCTTCAGGACAACCCTGCAAGAAGGTATTATTATTACCTCCCATCTGCAAGCAGTGGCAGTGATCTGCCCATTGAACCTCAGATCACGTGAGCATTTGGGGATGGGATGTGTCTTTTTGTTTTGCAAATAAAATACTTTTAGTATGACCTTGGAAAGTTCACTACACCTCATTTCTTCTTTGTAAACCTGAATAACGACACTTTCTTTACAGGATAGTCCTGAAGGTCAATAGAACAGCATAATGATGGCCAGTGTTTGCTTGATGTGGGTACTGCTCCCAGATGCTCTATTCCCTGGAATAGCCTATGATTGAGGTGCTATAGTCACCAGCTTCATTGGGCCGTGAGGAAACAGGGCACAGTGAGCATAGGTGGCTTGCTCAGTGCCTGTAACGGAGTGTGCAGCAGAACTGGGATTTGAAGCAAGGCTGTGTGTGGTGCCTGCATTTGTGCACTAAACCATGAGCCACCAAAAATGTGGCAGTTCTTAATCCTGCCTGTGCCTTGAAATCACCTGCACACAGCCCTGCTGAGTCAGATGCTCTAGCCTCTGCACTGGGAACAAGCTAGAGGCCTTGGCACAAAGTCATATGGACATTCCTTTCCCCCACATGTCTCCCTTTTCCTGTTTGTCTAAGGACTTCTACTTCGAGCCTTTTGCAGGCCTTGTAACAAGTCACAGGCCTAGATTTATCAGGGTTACTTTCGACCCATTCCTGATAGATCTATTTCAACCATCCTGCATGACGGGTGGAACAAGCTCCAAGAGTTGCAGGCTCTGTCTTGGGATCAATCCCTCCCCACTTGTCTCAAGCCACAGTCCCGGTCACGTGACCCCTGGGAAAGATGCTATGAGCCATGTGTGGTGCTTGTGCCACCCAGCCGCTGCCTTTTCAATAAACCACACCTGACAACTCATGTTTTCCTGGCCTCTTCCAGTTCCTGGAACTTCCCAGGGCATTGGTAAAGTTAATTACAGTTCAGCTGTAACTTGAGTCTTAGGAACCCATGGTACCTCTCCATACTCAAATTGACCTGAACATTAACATAAGGTGGTCCTGAGTTCTCATACCTTTCTAGAAGAGTCCCTTCTCAAATCAAAAGTTGTTCAGATGGCTTCTATAACCCTTCATGACCTGGCCCCTGCTTTTCTCTCTGGCATGAGCTCTGTCATCCCCCTCATTATCTACACACTTCAGCCATACTGGCCTACTGACTGTCCCTGGATTGCCCACACTTGTCATTCACTCCATCTAGAAACTTCTTCCCTTAGAACTTCACCTCATTTGTCATTCAAATGCCAGCTCAAATGCCACCTCCTCTCAGAGGCCTTTCCTGACCAACCATTGTCAATCACCCTTACCCACCACCCATCATGCTCCATCTTGCTGTTTTATTTTCTTCATAACACTTGGCACATTCTTCAGTCATCTCTTCTCTTTGCTTGTCTCACTGCTTCTTGTGTCTCTCCCTCACTAGAATGGAGAGTCCAGGTTGGTAAAAGCCTCACCTGTCATGTTCACTGCTGCTTTCTGAGTGCTTAGAACCATGCCAGGAACAAGCTGTCACTCATTGAGTTCTATGCAATGAATGAATGCTTTTCTCTCATTCCCCTGCTCTCAACCAGTGACCTCCATGAGAAAAAGCCAGCAAAGCAAAGGCAAGGTGCAGACCTGAGACAGGCATAGGTGTGACAGTTCCACCAGGAACACCTGCCTGACAGGGAAGGTGTGAATCCTGGCTCCATCACTACTAGCTGTGACCTTGGGCTCACCTCCCCGAGACTTAGTTTTCCTCCTGTATAAAACTGGGAGAAGAACCACACCTACTTCACAGGTAATGATAAAGGAGACGACAGTAGGGGACATAGGGACAGCACAGAGCCTAGTGACTGGAATATGGGCCCAAAAATCACAGGCTTGAGGGCCACACATGAAGCCTGAGTAAGGCCTATGTAAGTGTAGGTGTCCCCATTTGCACTTCCTCCAGGGACCTTCTGGGCCACTGCCCTGCTTTAATCTACCAAGCTTGTTACCATTGAAGAAGCCAGCAGAACCACTTATCAAGAGTCATATGGGGCTCCACAGTTTATTCCCTAGCACCTGCCAGGGGCCCCAGGGAAGATGCAGATGAAGCAGATGAGGTCTGTGCCCTCCTGGAACTTAATCTAGGAGTCGAGACAAAACAAAAACACTAGACCAGCGGAAGAGAGACACAGGACAGCTTCAGCAAGACAGTCTGCTGGCAGTGGACCAGCTTTGTGCCTGATACCCATACAGAGGCAGCCCCTTCCTTTGGGACCCTTGACAGGACTGACATCTTGCCCATAAAATAGTGGTGAAGAGACTGCCCTTCCCAGCCAGGCATACCCCCTTTTGAAATCATGGTTCCTGTATGACCTCAAGCATATGACCTCACTTCTCTGAAACTTGATGCCAACTTTATAAAATGGGAGCAATATTGGAACCTATCCACAGTGTTCTTGGGAGGATTGAGAAAGGATTACATAAAAAGTACTTGGCACAGGGAGTGGTGAAGAAGAAGCATGTGACAAATGCTAGCCACAGTTTTTGGTGGTGTTGTTATGTTTATCTAAGTTGGAATCACTTCAGAGAGACATCTCTAGCATTCGCCATTTGAATTTACCTCCCAAACAACACTTAAAAGGTGCTTCTGCTCCAGGCACTGTCATAGAATTGTGTTAATAACCCTATCAGGAAGGTACTATTTTTTGTCCTTTTTTTTTAAACACATGATGTAAAATTCACCATCTTAATCATTTTTAAGTGTACAGCTCAGTAGCTTTAAATATATTCACATTTTGGTACAACAGAGCTCTAAAACTTTTTCATCTGGTAAAACTGAAACTCTTTGCCAACTGAGTATCATTTCCCATTTCCCCTCCCCCAACCCCTATTTTCTGTTTCTAGGAAGGCACTATTTTAACTGCTTCACAAATCAAGAAACTACAACCAGCTACATAATTTGCAGGGCTCAGGACAAAATGAAAATTATGAGGAATGCCAAGACAGCACCGGCAGAGTATTACACCAAAGCAGTGGGACCTTCTAAATACAGTCACGCGGGGCCCATGAAACAGAACTTTCAAGAAACCAGGGGCCAGAGGAGTTAAGTTACCCAAGGTCACATGGCAAATTTTGGTGTCTCTAAAAGTAGATAATACCCCTTATAGTAACTCCCTCAGGCAGGGGTTTTGATTTGTTCACTGCTGGCAGCCAGGTACCCAGCCCTGTGCCTAGCATACATCAGCACTCATGACATAGTGCATCTCTAGGGAATGAATGAATAAGTTGCATTCACTTGAAAGAGCAAAGGCTTCTCAAAAAACCTTCTCTGAGGTTCTTTGCTTTGCCTCAGCTCTGGCACAATAACATTCCCATTGCTGCTCCTCCTTTGTATTTACCTAGAACCCTTGAATTCCTAGAAGCCAAAATGGTGTATATCTGCCTATATATAATATCCCCTAGGCCCTGGCTGGTGTGGCTCATTGGATTGAGAGCTGGCCTGTGAACCAAAGGGTCACCGGTTGGATTCCCCCTCAGGGCAGATGCATGGGTTTTGGGCCAGGTCCCAGTAGGGGGCATGCAAGAGGCAACCACATATTGATGTTTCCCTCTCTTTCTCCCTCCCTGCCCCTCTGTCTAAAAATAAGTAAATAAAATTTTTAGTGAAAAAAATCCCCTGGCACTTTTATGAGGCCTTACCACTTAAAAATCTGGGGGGAGGGGTGGGGAAAAATACAGACAACTGTAATTGAACAACAATAAAATAACTTAAATATAAATAAATAAATAAATAAATACTGTTCCATAAATACATAAATAAATAGATAATAAAAATGTTCTTAGTTTGAGTCCCACTTGCATAGGATGGAATGAAGCTAGAAGATATTGGATGATTTAAGACCATTGGTGGATGGCATTTTCTGGCTCCAGGTCCTCAGGAGTCTGATGACCAAGTCCCTTCTCTGATCTCAACAGAAAAAAACTAGAACTGAAAAAAGAAAAAGAAAAAAACTAGAACTGCATTATTAAAGTACAAGTAAAAATGAGTTTTATTTATACTTACGGCATTAAGTGCTGCAACAGAATTTAGGGAGCTAGCCTAATTTTTGTTTCTTTAAAGGACTTCATTTTTCTGTATGAATGTTTGTGACACTATTTGCTCACAGTGAGAAGAAGGGAGAGATGCAACCTCAGTGGCTCACCAGTGGTTTAGTCATAATTCTGATCTCAGGACCCCTTGTCAACATCATTCTGTGCATGGCTCCCCTTTTGTTTAATTGTTGTCTTTATTGGTTTATTTTTAGTAAAATAATGAATATCTGTGAACTCACCCAAGAAAATGATTACCAATAACTCATATTCCATGTCACAGGTATTAACAATGCTGAATTTTGTGTTTTCTGATTGTCTTCTTTCAGCAGTGTTAAATTTGTATGCCAAGCTAAATAATGTCTTTTTCTATACAAGTTTTACTTTTTATTGAAATTTATAGAAATGGTATTATACAATGTGTCATCTTCAGAGACTTGCTTTTTTCATTCAAGAACAGCTAAAAAAGATCCTATCACCATGTTGTTGCATGTAGCTGTAATTTATTTATTTATTTATTTAAATATATTTTATTGATTATGCCATTACAGTTGTCCTATTTCCTCCCCTTCATTCCCCTCCACTGTACACGCCCCTGCCCCACCATTCCCCCCTTTAGTTTATGTCCATGTGTCACAAGTTCTTTAGATTCTATATTTCCCATACTATTCTTGCCCTCCCCCCTATTTTCTACTTACTGTCTATGCTACTTATTCTCTGTACCTTCTCCCCCCTTCTCCTCCTCCCACTTCCATTGCTAACCCTCCATGTGATCTCCATTTCTATGGTTCCACTGCTGATCTAGCTGCCCTCTTAATTTGCCTTTGTTTTAGGTGTGGTTGTTAATAACCATTTGCCATCCTTTCACTGCTCATATTTTTTAGCTTCTTTTTCTTGATAAGTCCCTTTAACATTTCATATAATAAGGGCTTGGTGATGACGAACTCCTTGAACTTGACCTTATCTGAGAAGCACTTTATCTGCCCTTCCATTCTAAATGAAAGCTTTGCTGGATAGAGCAATTTTGGATGTAGGTCTTTGGATTTCATGGAATACTTTCACTTTCCAATTTCACTTGGAATACTTCGTTCCAGGCCCTCTTGCCTGTAAGGTCTCTTTTGAGAAATCAGATGACAGTCTGATGGGAACTCCTTTGTAGGTGACAGTCCCCTTATGTCTTGCTGCTTCTAGGATTCTCTCCTTCATTTTAATCTTGGCTAATGTAGTGATGATGTGCCTTGTGTGTTCCTTCTTGGGTCCAACTTCTTTGGGACTCTCTGAGCTTCCTGGATTTCCTGGAAGTCTATTTCCTTTGCAAGATTGGGGAAGTTCTCCTTTATTATTTGTTCAAATAAGTTTTCCACTTGCTCTTCCTCTTCCCCTTCTGGTACCCCTAGAATTCGAATGTTGGAACGTTTAAAGATGTCCAGGAGGTTCCTAAGCCTCTCCTCATTTTTTTTTTTGAATTCTTGTTTCTTCATTCTTTTCTGTTTGCTCAATTTTTTCTTCCTTCTGGTCCACTCCCTTGATTTGAGTCCCAGTTTCCTTTCCATCACTATTGGTTTCCTGTGCATTTCCCTTCATTTCAATTAGTTTAGCCTTCATTTGTTCCTCTAATCTGTGACTAAAATCAACCAGTTCTGTGAGCATCCTGATCACCAGTGTTTTGAACTGTACATCTGAAAGGTTGGCTATCTCTTGGTCACTTAGAAGTATTGCCTCTGGGGTTTTGAGCTGTTCTTGAGCCATAATGTTTTGGTCTGTCGCACCTGTTATGTATGAGGGGCAGAGCCTTAGGTGTTCAGGAGGGTGGGGTGACCCAGTTGCTGGGTTGTGACACTGTATGTGGGGGCAGGGTCAGAGAGGGGCAATAGTGCTTGTTCCATGCTCTCTCTCAGATTTCGGTCCCCTCTGCTTCTTCCTGCAAGCACCTGGGCCTGCCCATTGCCATCCTGCGCCTGGGATCTGCCAACCGCAGCCTGTGTAGGTCCTGCAGATTTTTCCTGCTGTGACCCTGCTCCACCAGCTGCTGACTCCGCCCCTTTTACCCATCTGGCTGAATGGTTCCTTGTTGTTGGACTTCCGTACAGTTCAATTTTCTGTGTTTTGGTTGTGTTTTTGTTACTAAAACTTTGTTGTCTTTAAACTTGGTTGTGCGAGGAGACACAGTGTTTCCACCTACGCCTCCATCTTGGCCAGAAGTCTCTGTATTTTATTTATTTTGACTGCTCTGTAATATTCCACTGTCTGGATAGATAATACATTTATCTCTTCTCCAATCATGGGTATTTGGACTGTTTCAAGTTTTTGCTTAAAAAGAGCTTTCATGAAATTCTTGTGCAAGTACATAACAGTCAAAACCACAAGTGGAATTATTACTGATTCATAGGGTATAGGAATACCTAAATGTGCAAGAAAATGCCAAATTGTTTCCTCAAATACTGTTTTAATGTATACCCCACCAATGATCATAGGGGATCCCACTGATCCCCATCTCCCAAACATGGGACTTTTAGACATTTTTATTTTGCCATTCGAACGTGTGTTGGATGATTAAATGAGTTAAAAATGGATAAACAATAAGTTGCTTACATCAATTTTCAAAAATTCAATTCATATAATGACTTAATCCATGACCTTTAGCTTTCATCCAATTGAATAAACCTTAAAATGCTGCTAGGAAGACAAAGCAAAGAATCATCCCATCTGTATAAAATATAGTTTAAAACATAGTTAAATACTCTTTAATAGCTATAAAACGTGTATAACTTGCATCAAAGTATACAGTTTATGCTTTTTATTAACAATATAGTTCATAATTTTATAAGGCATAAAAATCATCTTTATAATGTACCTTATACACAAAAAACCTTAAACAGAATAGAGTTTAATTTAAAATCATGAAGCATAAGAAAGTAAATATCTAGGATGGGTGCTGAGTGGCTAGAAAGTTATTTTTTTAAGTTTATAAATAAAGGTAAAACCCATGAAGAAAAAAAATGCAGGGACTTTATTATATAAAAAGGCAAAACTTTCTGTAGTCTGCAATATTAAATAAATAAAATCTGAAGACAATCATCCATTTGGGAAAGATGCATTGGTGACATAAGGGACATACTTGTTGTGAATCTGGGCTGAGACCAGACTCAGAATCTGGTTATGTCATGCTGTTGGGCACTTGGCAGGATTAGAAGACCTGTGTACTGGTAGGCCAGTTTCTGTATTCCGTCCAAGACAAGGTCCATGATCTCCTTGTCAATGGTGTAGTGCCCACAGGTATTGTAACTGGCAGCATATTCCCTGCCTGTAATGAGCTATTCAGGGTGGAAGAGCTGGTGGTAGATACCAGAACAAACTTCATTAATGACTGTAGGTTCCAAGTATTCAGGCTTCTTAGTCTTCCACAGCTTTGGTGGGGGAACTCGTTCTGGGTTCATCTCCCTGCTGATGAAACATCTCTTGATTGATAATGGGAGGAAGTCCAGGCTGGAGTTCTCCATTTACCCAGCACCCCCAAGTTTCCACAGCTGTAGCTGAGCCCTACCACTCCATGCTTACTGCCCACAGCACCCTGGAGCACTCTGATTGTGCCTTTGTGAATGATAACAAGTGTGTCTAAAACATCAATATTGAGCACCCAACCTACACTAAGCTTATTAGCCAGGACGTGCCCTCCATCACCATTTCCCTTAGGTTTCATGGAGCCCTGAATGTTAATCTGATGGAATTCTAGACCTACCTGGTACCTTATCTCTGCATCCACTTCTTTCTGGCCACATATGCCCCTGTCATCTCTGCTGAAGAAGCCTACTATTAACACCTTACTGTAGCAGAGATCACCAATGCATACTCTAAGCCAGCCAACCAGCTAGTGAAATGCTGACTCTCACCACAGTAGACACATGGCTTGCTGCCTATTGTACTGTGGTGATATGGTTCCCAAAGGATGTCATTGTTGCAATTGCCACCATCAAAACCAAACACACCATGTAGTTTGTGGATTGGGCCCTACTGGCTTTAACACTGGCATTAATTACCAGCCTCCCACTGTGGTACTTGGTGGAGACCTGGCCAAATTACAGCAAGCTGTTTTAGTTTGATGACAGCTGTTGCTGAGGTCTGGGCGTGCCTGAACTACAAGTTTGACCTGATGTTTGCCAGGTGAGCCCTTGTCTACTGACATGTTTTCTGTGACCTATGAGGACATGGCTGCCCTTGGAAAGGATTGTAGGGAAGTGGGAGCAGACAGCGTGAGAAAGAGGATGAGGGTGAAGAGTACTAACCTGTTCGCTGCAATGTTGCACTCCAGTCTTATTTCTGTTGTTCTGTGAAGTCCATTGTATCCCAAGCTTGTCAATAAAAGTTATGTCTTCATTTTAAATGTAAAATAAAAAGCACTGATGTTGATGATGTGGTTGAATTGAATTGTATTTTCACCTCTGAGGCTGCCCTTGACTTAACCAAAATTATATTGCCACAATATGTCTACAGGCCACAAATTTAACACTTATTTATTGAGTGCCTACTATGTTTAGGCAGTGTTCTGAGAGCTGGACATACAACATAAACAAAAGAGACAAATCCCTGTTCTGAGGTGTGGGGGAGACAAAAAATTAAAAACCAAACATACCATGCCAAGTACTGATGAATGCTTGGGGGAAAAAAAGGAGTAAAAGGATACAGAATGGCCTTCCTATTTAGATAAGGTAGCCTTAGGAAGACTTTTCTTACAAGACGATGATTGATTTAAACCAAGTTTGAAGACAATCGGGGATGCTTGGCTCCCAGGCAGAACCTTGTGTTCAGTCTGCCCTGAAGGCTCAAGGACACTCAGCTCTGGGTGCAAACCTCTAGTTCATTTGAGTTGGGAACACCCTCCTCAAACCTCCCCCCACCCACTTGGTTGTTCTCAGCCCTGAGATATTCTTCCTTTTTCTTTTTCATAGTTCTCACCATGGGCCATACTCAATTGACCCCGCCCAAGGACTCCCCACTGGGTTGTCTACTTAGAATTTGAAGGCTCTGGGACTTACCAACTTCAAGCCCAAGCCCTTGATTTTCTACTGCAGCACAGGCCTCAATACAAACTGGGTGGCCAGGAAGCCTGGCCCATAGTACTATCTGAACGGGTCTCTTAACCATAGTACTACCCTTCAACCTGACCTGCACTATTGTCACTCTGAGAAATGGTCTGAGGTTCCTTACACTCAGCCCTTTTTCAAACTCTCTCACCATCCTGATCTCCACGCTTCCTGTCTCATGTTCTTATTTATACCTACTTCCCTTCCTCCTCCATTATCCCAAAACTCTGACAATCTCCTCCCCTGTTCACCTCCTCCTCCATATTCCCCATCACAGGACTCTTCAGCATCCCTTTCATCTCCTCTCTCTACTTCTCCTCCTCAGGCCTCTCCCCCTGCCCCACCTTCAGATTGGATTTCTCCCAGCCACACTCTTTCAGTCTGTCTCTTTCAGAAACTTCTTAAGCCTGTGACCCAATTCCCTCTCCGAGAGGTTGCTGGATCAGAGAGCATTATTTAGGTCCAGGCTCCCTTTTCGATGTCAGACCTCTCCCAAACTTAGGTCAGACCTGGTAGTTTTTTTGGCAAACCCAGCTAAGTTTACAAAGGAGTTTGAATATCTCCTGTGACCTTTCCTGGAGAGATATTCATACTATCTTTTCTATGTGTACCAATTTGGGGGAGAGAGGTCATATTTGGGCCAAGGCACAGGAGTATAGTGATGACCTAAATTGGAGGCAGCCTAATACTTAGCCCCAGCACCACAGCCATCCCTGACCAAGACTCCAATAGAGAGTACCATATTGCCCCCCTGACCACAGCAAATGGGATCATATGCTCTCCTGCTTCATATAGGGAATGAAGTGGGCCACTACTAAGCTTGTAAACTACAACAAAGTTAAGGAAACCACTCAAGGACCAGATGAGAAGCCTGCTATTTTCCTCTCTAGGCTTTCTGAGGCTTTTCACCTGCACACTAAACTAGACCCCGATTCTGGGGAGGGCCAGTCTATCCTAGCCATGCACATCATCTCCCAGTCAGCCCCAGACATTTGGTGCAAACTCCAAAAGCTAGAAAAGGGCCCTCAGACCCCACAATCAGAGCTAGTTGATCTGGCTTTCAAAGTCTTTAACAATCATGATGAGGCTAGACAAGAGGAGAAAAGGAAGTGTATCGACAAAGATTCTGGGAACAAAAAGAGGTTTTCCAAACAGTGGCTTCAGCAATTGAGGGGGCTCTATCTATGGAGAGGGACTTTGCTGAGGATGCCGATGCAGCAGCAAGGACAGCCATCGGTGGCATTGGGGCCCTGAACCTGCTTCAACTGTGAACAAAAGGGTCACTGGAGTAAAGAGTGCCTTAAGAAAAAGCGGCAGTTGCTGTACCATGCCCATGTTGTAAAAACTCGGGGCAGTGGGAGAAGGACTGCCCTCTCCTCAAGGGAGGAGATCGAACTTCCCTTCTGGAACCAGCAGGTACTCCTAGAGGGATCCCTCCATATCCATGGACCTCCTGGGCCTCCTCCAGACATCGGACTGACAGGCTTGGCATCAGACCAGGCTCCACTTCACACCACAGAAATGGCTAAGCCTTGGGTAACTGTCTCTGTTGCAGGTAAGCTAATTAATTTCTCAGTTGACACCCAGCCACTTACTCTGCTCCTCCAGAGTTTTCAGTCTCTTTGTCTCCCTCTCCTGTCTCTACCATAAGGACCCAGGGAAGGCCTCAGGCCACGCTTACAGACCCCCATCCTCCACCACACTCTAGGAGATTAGGTCTTCACTCATTCATTCTTAGTAATTCCTAATTGTCCCACTGCTCTTTTCAGAAGAGATTTAATGACTAAACTAGATACTCAGATCCTTCTACATCCTCAGGCTTCTTTCTTAGGACTACTGGGGACTTCCTCAACCCCAACCTCCCTCCCAAACTCCATTCCCTCTAAGGTTGTAAATAGAGTCCCACCTGAGGTCTGGAACACTGACACTCCTGGGAGGGCACATCATGTACAGCCCATCGCTATCTGCATGAAAGACCCCATACACTTTCCTTGCTGCTCACAATACCCAATTAAGCTAGAGGCCCTCAAGGGACTCAAACCCCTCATTACCAAGTTTCTCAAAACAGACCTTTTAAACTCCATTTTTATGGTCCAGCAACTATCCTTAGAAATAACTCGAGATAATTGACATAGCCAACCAACTTAGTACCCTATAAGAACAAATCACTTCCCTAGCAGGAATAGTCCTACAGAATAAGTGAACCCTAGACTTACTAACAACCAACCAGGGAGGGACCTGTGCTATGTTTAATGAGGATTGTTGGTTTTTTGTTAGCCAATCTGGAAAAATACAAAATAATATAAGAAATATCATTGAAGAAGCAAACAAATTCTACAAAGAAGGGGCCACAGGAGGATTTGACTGGTGGGTTTTTAAAACCAACATCTGGTCCTGGTTTTCTTGGCTGACTCCTTTTCTAGGTCCTATCACAGCTTTCCTCTTTATTGTCACTATGAGGCCATGTCTCCTAAGATATGTTATGTTCTTCATTCAACAATGCATCCAAGCTCTAGTTGCAAACAACTCCTGGCTACAGCTCTCAATCTGGGCGGTCCAGTTCCACCCTCTCCCTCTTAATGGCCCTAACCTGGATCCACAGGCAGGGACAACCCTATGTCCATAATCCACAGGAAGTAGTTACAGAAGAAGAGAACTTCATCCCTACTCCCCAGAACCAGACCAGGTCATTAAGATTAAACCTATTTTTCTTAGGGGAACGAAAGGACAAAGCCAGCCCTATTTGCTATTGTGGCACCATTTGCCTAGCAGGCCTATGACGTTGTTAAACCTGACTGCCATTTTACTCTTCTGTGTTTATGTCCCCAGGACTGGAAATTACTGAAAAGTAAGAACAGAATGTGACTAACTGCTTCCTACAGCCATAGGCAGAAGACAACATTGGAACAAGCTGCAGCCTCATTACAAATACTCAGAGGCCACACAATAGCAACCCAAGCACCCCTTTTTTATCCAATTATAATCCCATGAAAGCTCGAAGCCCCCACCCCTCAAGGTTGGTGTATCTCCCCACACCGTGCCCCTCTCCTTTCTTGGAGAGTAAATAAAAACTTTATTCTTTACACTTTCTTCTCTTTGTGAATTCTTTCATAGCCCAAGTCACCAACCACCTTTAACAATAACTACTTCCCCATGCCCCAAGGAAAAAATACTCCAGTCCACTGAGGGGATTCTTGGCACAGTTCCCTGCTTTTATAATTAGGAATGAAATTTCAGACCGCCACTAAACAGGTATTGCCCTGATTGTGTGAATTCAGAAAGTTCATAATTCCTAGCTTTACTTCCCTCATCTATTACTTGGAGATAATAGTAGTGCTGACCATCGAGGGGTTTTTCTGTTGCTACTGTTAAAGTGACATTGATCGAACCACATTGAGACACACTAAATCATGTGCAAGGCATGGTCCTCAACAATGGAAATGTATTCATTTAATACATAACAGCCCAGTTAACCAAGTACTATTTTAATGGAATTTTTAAAAGATTAAATATATTAAAGTGACAGTAGTTGATATTATCAGTTTCAAGTGTACAAATCTATAATACAACATATGTATCTTGCATTTTGTGCTCACCACCCAAAATATATGGCGATGTAAGGTGACTAGACTTTAACAGCATCTTCCAGCCAATGAAACAGAGACACAGAGACACAGAGTTAAGTCTAGAAGTCCCAGAGGTAGTGTTCCAACGCAGACAACGTGGCGCCAGAGCCTGACAGTGCTATAAAATGCCGAGCGCTGGGTCTAGCACATAGTGAAAGCTCAGTAAATCTTCCCAGCAGTCGTTACCAGTTCTAGTCTGTGGCTACTCCATACTTTCTTCTTAGAAGATCTTAGGGTAGCGACTTTGTTGAAAGGGGAAGGTAGGGGTGCTTGCATAGCAACCGCGTTTACTTAAATTGGGGGGCTCAGAAGAATTGAGGGTTGTTGGCAAGGGTAGTTAGCCGGGTACCGCTTTGCAGTGTAAACTAGACCTGCTAAAAACCTGAGCTCCTCTCCCAGGCAGCAGTAAGAACTAACCCTCCTGCAGTCTCCCCCACCCTTTGGAGACAGATGGTTTCTTCCGCTCTCCCGGCTGGTTCCGGTTCCGCGCTCAGACGTCACAAAGCGCGTGATCACGTGGGCAGAGTGCGCTTTGTGACGCCACGGGCCCCGCCCCTCGGGCCGCCGACGCGCGCACGCCGGCCCCGCCCGCAAGCGCCGCCCGTGCAATCCCTGCTTAAGAGACCCCGGAGTGGGCGCTCGCTTGGAGCCAGGCCGCGTCCGCCATAGTACCTGGCTCGGAGGTGTCGCCGGCTCCTGGTGAGCGCCTGAGAGCGGCAGGGGGGCAGAACAAAAAGGAAGCCCTTGTCGTCGCCCGGCGGTTTCCGGGCGTGTTCTCGATGTTCTGGGCCTAGAGGCGACGGGAGCGGAAGGCGAGAGAAGCGCGGAGCACTCGGCGGGAGGAAGCGTCAGGGAGCCTCGGCGACGGCGCCAGGGTCCGCCGAAGACCCCCGGCCGCCGACGGGGCCCGGGGTGGTGAGGCAGCGCTTCGAGGCCCGGTGGAGGCCTGGTGCCGGCTTTGTGGCGGCGGCGGCGTTGGCGGCGGCGGGGGGTAGAGGCAGCTCCGGCCTGTGGAAGGCCTCTCCGCCGCCGACCGCGCGTTTGGGCCTAGGCCGCAGCACCGCTTGTGGCCTCCGGGGAGCAGGCGCCAGGGCTTGTGTGTGTGGGGGGCCTGGGCCTGGGGAAGCCGACGTCGGTCGTCCGGAAGCCAGGAGGAGGCGAGAGGCCGCTGGTGGACTCCGGGCCTAGGCCCTCTCCCCTCAGCCTTCTCCCGGGGTCCGGGTCATCCCAAACCACGGAGAGAGACCCACCGGGAGGTGCGGCCGCACTATGGACCCCTGACCCCGCGGGGTCACTCGGACTTTAACGTGTGGACTGACCGCTATTGACTGCACCGCCTGCCCCCACCCCCCGTCTCCTGCCGGCCCTTAGCATGAGCGAGGGGGACCCAGCCGGGTGACATTGTGCCCGTTGGCGGATTGTCCATTCCCCTACCCCGTCCTCGTCCGCCTTCTTGCACATGAAGTGATTCTGAGTATTGGGGGTATTGTTTTTACGAACCCCTGCTTGTGGTTGGGGGGTATTTAATTCGAAGCCTTAGGGCTGTTCAGTGTCTTTGAGTGTTTTGTGTGTGTACATATTCTGCTCTTAAGTTTATAAATATACATATATTGAGCGTGTCCACGTCTCCTCGCTGAACCTTAGGAATCCTTTGGCACCATGTCCTGTGTGCACTATAAATTTTCTTCTAAACTCAACTATGATACCGTCACCTTTGATGGGCTCCATATCTCCCTCTGCGACCTAAAGAAGCAGATTATGGGGAGAGAGAAGCTGAAAGCTGCTGACTGCGACCTGCAGATCACCAACGCGCAGACGAAGGAAGGTAAGAGTCACATGGACTCCAGATGTGTGCGGGTTGAAGACATACTAGTTGAGGTTCCTGGCAGAAGACTAACCGCCCTTGTGGCTCTTGTGGGACTCTTTCTAATGCTTTGATACAACTTTAATCAGCAGCTAAGGGTTGCAGCATTTGGCCTTGGAGTTTAACTAGCTTTATTTGATTTCTTCACATGCGGATCATCTGTAACATGCTAGTCCACAAGCATGGGAGTCTGATTATTCCTCTCAAATGTTTGAAAATGACGGTTTTGAGAGGATACGGGTTCTGGGTGCTTGCCTAGTGCTGTTTTCTAACTTCTCTGCTGGAGGAGGGGAGAACATATATTTGCAAGGCTTCACATTTGTAAAAGCGGCGAATAACTACTACTCTACAACCTAACAACGTTTTGAGGTTTAATGGTAAATTTTATGTTCTTTTCTCCCACCCATTGTCTTTTAATTTTGTAGTTGCCTGTGTTGTGGAGAAATAGTTTGGTATTTTTGAGGATTTAATCCAGCCAGTCTTAAATGTTGGACTTGCTCTTGGAACTTAATATGTCTTATGTGTAAATTTCAGAATTAGAATACAATAATTAAGTAGTTGAACTCTTTGTTCATGTTTATTGAGTATCAAAAGTAGGAACTTTTTAAAGTAATGATTTCTAGGCTTTTTACATAATTATGTTGATAATAGGTTACTGAAAAACAGAAGGCTGCTACCATGAGTACCAATAACCCACTGTGACTGTACTCTTTTTTTAAAGGCATTTTATAATGAGAATTTAACAGTACATATGAAAATGTAAGAAATGACCTTTTCAAGTTCTGACTCAACTTGTTTTGGTTTCTTTTCTCAGTATTGTAATGCTGATCTGTAATTTTTAGTTGGTCAGTCTTTTCAGTTTTATCCATGCCAAGAACAGAAATAAAGTGAGGTCCTAATTAGGTTTTCTTGATTACTAACTTTGGTTTATGGTGACACAGGTTCTTTTATTTGCATTTGGGGGATTGCCCCACTTTTAGCCTGTTGTTTTGTAGGTAGAATAAGTCTTGTCATGTAAAGGCTGTTTTCTATTTACATTTAGACATAAGTATGATTGTATAGTGTTAAGGAACAGCAGTACTGCCAATCGTAATGCAAAAATATTCTTCTAGGAAGAATTTTATTCACTTGATAATATATGAAAGAATATTCCTCACTTCCCCCTTTTTAAAAAAAGCTTCATACCTAAGGGACACTTCATGTGAAGCTGTGGTAATTGTAATTATGTTTAGCATCTCTCTATTTAAGGAGAGGAAAAATTAGTGGTCATGAATGTTTGAGAAAGAACTTTTTAAAATATCATTTAAGAAAATATCTATGGGAAATATTTTCTTTAAGGCCACCAAAAGTACTCCTTAAGTATTATGATCACACTTAATAAAACAGGTGAATTTATAAGAATTTCAGGCCATCGGGACAGAGAATGGTACTTACGAAAGACAACATAAATGGTATTAGAGAATGTTAAGGCGGTTTTAATCATTAGATACTATGCAAGTTTCATATTTTACTGGAGTATTACATAATTTCATCATTTGGGGCTACACTTGGTCCATCTTTTTTGACTAATAGAATACAACTTTGTTACACCACAGTAAATTTGATAGAGTAAGATCAATGGAATTCTTATTCAAAATATAAGAGTTTCATAATGTGTTACTTTTTTCTATGCCAAGAAATTGTGATACATTATTTTGATAAACCTAAAAACAGGGAACTGCTTTGCCCTGCAGCATATTTATTTTATATATCTGTGTGAACTGTCCTTACTGGAGAAAGCTGTGATACTAGATTGGTTAAGAGAAGGAGCTTTGGGGAAGAAAATGTGCATTGTTTGTAATCCCCAAATTAGGGGAGAAATACTGTAGTGCAGAGGATAGTCACTTAGTGAGTTTTGTTGGAAATAGTATTCCAGTGTCACAAGACAGCTGAGTTAAGGGTGCCACTTGGGCTCTGACTGGTATAGCTCAGTGGATTGAGTGCAGGCCTGTGAACTAAAAGATCGCGGTTCGATTCCCAGTCAGGGCACATGCCTGGGTTGCAGGCCAGTTTCCAGCAGGGGATGCATGAGAGGCAACCTATACATTGATATTTCTCTCCCTCTCTCCTTCCCTTCCCCTCTAAAGATAGATAAATAAAATCTTAAAAATAAAAAAAAAAAAGAGTCCACTTGGTTTTAGCACCATCTGTTGAACTATAAAGAGTATAAATAAAATAAATGTTTATAGCTTCGTAATTAAAAGATTGACTAGGAGGGAATGCTGAACTGGATCATCACTAGTTGACTGGAATTATTTAAATTGCCTAATCTGTTTAAGCTTAGGACCCTCAGATCTTCATTAGATTAAAATGCTTGACTCAGAGTTTCATGTTTTAGATTTAAGAATCCTGATTTATTTCTAGACTGTATTTCAAAGGGAAATTCCAATGATCTTTTTATGTTTTTCCTGTGCAACTTAACTATATAAACTTGTTTTACAATGTTTGTGCAGTACCCGCCCCCCCCAAAAAAGCCTTCCTTTTGAACTTAGTGTGAAAGATTTAAAGCTGAGGGTGAAGTATTTTTAAAATACTCTTACTATCTTCCCTCATTTCTCATGTTCATCTTGTTTTTCTTGTCACCCATGGTCTTCATGTTTTTGAATTAAAAATTACACTGGTGCGTAGAAAGTCTTTTGAAGCTCACAGGTTATTAAAGAGGTATTTAAGGTTTGGAAATCATCAGTGTAATTCAGGAACATACAAATTAAAAGGTCAATTACAGCATCTGGTGTTGGAGCACCTTTTAATTTGACGCAGCACTGTACTCAATTAAATTGTCTTGGAAGATTACTATGAATACATTTGCTTCCCCCCCCCCACACACACACACCCACCATAAACACTTTTGAGAGTTGTTAAATATTCAGGAACTGTCAGGTGTTTGACACCAAGCTTTGATTCTAGAATTTGCATTTTAAAGAATCCTCATCTCTTCTTCCCAATTTTTCTTACTCAGAGCTTGCTTGGCAGGGACTGTCATGAACTATGCAAGATGACAGGCTTACGTTGGTATTCCTGAATTTAGGAAATTGCATCACTTTAAATCAGTGCTTGTGAGGTACAACCTGTTGCTTAAAATATCCTGAAAAGAACCCTTTCCTGAATAATGGTTCATAACAGGAAATACTAACAGTATTATGATTAAAAATAATAGAACTGGTGTGTGTGTGTGTCTGTGTGTGTGTGTGTGTGTGTGTGTGTGTGTGTATGAAGTCAGTCAGTTGGTGCTGAGTAACTTAACTGAAGCAAGTAAACTCAGTAACCTTAACAGTAAACCCTAATATCTGTCTGATTGTGTGATTAAGGGAGGTAGTTATATTTTTACATCTATTTCCTTGTAGTGGATTATTTTTCTTTTTTTGGTAATTTGTAAGTTCCTCCCCTAGCAACTCTTTGCCATAGTTAAATTCATTGGTCCAGTTACTTTTTAAATTCCATTACAAAAATATTGCAATAGTAGGTCAAAGAGTTGAAAAATCTGATCCATTCATCTCCATTTGTCTTCTCAGAAAGTGACATCATTGTTCATCCAGGTATTTAAGCCACAACCCAGAAATTCATGTTCATGTTTCTCCTTCACCCCAGTTCAGTTCATGTGTGAGCCTTAGCAATTTTACCTCAAACATTCTGACTCTCCATTTCTCTCTGTCACATCCTAGCACAGAACATCCTTGTCTCCTACCTGGGATGTGCAGTAGCTGCTGTACTAGTTACCCTGTTTCTCCTTTATTCCCCTATGGGTTCATGATTTACTAAGATGTTATTTTTTAAACACAAATCAAATAGTCATTTAAAAAAATCCTTCAATGACTTTTCTGTTCTACTTACAAACAAAATATAAATCAATATATACTACCTTTCTGCCTGTATTTTATGTCTTTTTTTTTCATTTTCTCCAGTTACTTGGTCTTTTTGTGTCTTTATTATTTTTTTCACTTGCTTTTCTCTATCTGAAACTGTCCAGTGTTTTTGCATATCTGGCTGGCTTCTCAGTTTTTAAGTCTCAAGAATATCAGTTCCTTGAATCAACATTCTGTTCAGAGTTGCATCCCACTTAATTCTTTATTATAAAATCATTTTTTTTCTGTATTCAAACATCAATTTAATTTTTTAGTCTTTTCCTCAGTAATGTTCATGTTTAGGGGCTAGGGGAGACAATTTCTTCATTATAAATAATAGCTTTTTTCATAGTTCAGATGATCAGCATTACTAGCTAAGTAAACTAGAGAATGATTCAGTCTCACTGAAATTTGAAGTTCCACAAAAGTAGAGGTGGCAGGGCTAAGAACCAGCTGACACTGTTTGGTGTCCTTTGGAGGGAACAAAGCCTTAATGGCTTTGGGTATTATGACAGTATTGGTAATCTAGGTGCAAGGAACATGTAGTTATTAATGCTCTTTTCATTTCCAATAAAATTTGTGTTTGGTTAGAGTTCTCTGTTTCTTGAGGATTATGACTACCCAGATCTCCAAATAGGAACTTAATTCTGTTGTTTTATTTCCAGAATATACTGATGATAATGCTCTAATTCCTAAGAACTCATCTGTAATTGTTAGAAGAATTCCTATTGGAGGTGTTAAATCTACAAGCAAGACATATGTCATGTAAGTATTTATCAAATTTCATGTATTGAAATCTCAAAATAATAGACTTATATGAGAAGTAATTGGGTATATTTTAGAATAAAACTCATTTTTTACCCTAATGAATATATTTCCTCAATCCTTAAAACTGTGAGAATGGGTTTTTTCTTTTTCCTGATTTCTTCTCCTCGCCCCTTCAGTTAGGTTAACTTAATCTGTATGTAGTTCAGAGTAAGCACTATTAAGAAGAATTTTTGCCCTGTATAGGTAATTAGAAAGGCAAGAAAATGATGTTCAAATAGTGAACAAATACTTTTGTGCCCTTATTTGTTTTTATTTGCCTCTGTGCTTTCATTTTTCCCTTACTGTTAAAAAAGTATGTAATTTCTTAAGAGATCTGTCCTAAATATTTTGACAGCATCAAAAATACTCAGTATTGTTAACATTTGCTATTCATCCGAAAGAGGTTTTGTTGGGATGCTAGAGAATTTATAGAGTTTATGAGCAGACCCTGGAATCAGACTTAGGTTTGACTTCACTTACTGCTTCATACTAATTGTATGATTTTCAGTATGTCTCCTAAAGTTTACTTTAAGGGTCCTCCAAATGAATAGAGGTATGAACAAATGGTGTCTGGCACATGGTAAATCACCCTGATTGGAATAAGAAAACAGCAATATTTTAGGACTAGTCTAGAGGTTAAGAAATTCACTAAAGTGGGATTATTTTTAATGGTTGCTGGGAAAGTATATTCCATATAACATTTGCAGGTTAATATCTTATATAATAACATCTCTATAGTAACAGTTTTAAAAGCTGAATACTTTTTTTACTATAAATACCAAGTGAATTATGTGCTTTTAACAATGTAATTTTAAGAAATTATAAGGAGGAAATTAATTACTAAAATCTAGTGTGAGATTACACTTTAATTTACCAAGTACGTTTTAAAAACACTGAGTTTCATTCTCTTCAGCACTTTGCCTAATATGATAAAGATACAGCAAATAAAATAAAAAAAAGCATTTTCAGAGTTTTTTTGGTATTCTGAAACTTGGAGAATTACTTGAAGTACTTGGGGATGTAAGCTGGCTTTTACAGAACTGCACATTAATTCAATGTGGATGTGATTTTTTTTTAATATATCTGCCTCAAAATGCCTCTGAGTTTGTTGAGCAAATATTAAAAAATGAGAACTTCATTTTTATCTCAGGACTTCAAATCACGCACAAACATAGAAACTCCCTTCAGCATCTAACATTTCTCTATAGTCCGGATAGCATAAACTTAAAACTAAAACTAAGCATTTAAAAGCTGTATTTAGCAGTTCAATCTCTGGCCTGTTTCCTCTGGACTTTCAGAGGAGTTTCTTTGGGGGCTTATTTTTATGCTCTTTCAAAAATCAGTTTATCTCATTCTCCATAACTACTTAACTTACTCTTTTTTACTAGAATAGCCTGTCAAACTATGCTGTATTTTCTGAAAGTTAGAATTGTTTAATCTTTGGCCATTATTTTGAGGCTTTTTAAGTCCAATGGTACATAAATTTAAAAGCAACTCAATACATATAAGATGTTTTTCAAATTTGAAATAAAATAATATCAGCCTGTGTTTCTGGATTTGAAATCAGTATTTGGAGCATAATTTCCAGGGATCCAAATTACAAATGTTGACAGTGGGCTTGTTTTAAGAATATCTGATGTATGAAAATTTGTATTTGTATGTATTAAAAACTAGGGGGTAATTTAATTTGCAGTCTATGAAGAAATAACCACAAAGTTTCCTAACAAAGTCCTCATACTCCTTTTCAGAAAACATAGTAAGAGGCAAGATACACCTACTCTTGAATTCCCCAGTATTAAATTATTTTTTTTATTGCACATATACCTTAAGATGGTGACCATTAATCAAAGTAGTGTATTCATTATTTTGAAAATTGGATGTTTTTAAATCTTTGTCCAAAAGAAAAAATTGTATGGTTAGAGATATGTATTAAGATTTTTTAGCATAAAAAATTCTAAAAAGCTGCTCCCAGAGCTAATGTTACTTTGTTTTATTTATTTTATTATTATTTTTTTTTATAGAAGTCGAACTGAACCAGTGATGGGAACTTCAAAAGCAGTATGTAAAAACACAATCTCACACTTTTTCTACACATTGCTTTTACCTTTATAATGTAGCAGTGAACAATTTTAGAACTTAATATCCAACTGATCATAGTATATATTGTAAATAAAATGTATTTCGATTACAGCTCAGTCGAATCTGGATATATATGGCATAATTTGCACACTTATTATGTAGAAATGGGTATTTTGTGCCCCCCAAACAGTTTCATATTAACTATGACAGCAACCCTCAATGACACTGTGTTGTACAGTTAATGTATGATCCTTTTTAGATCATGTAGCTTTTATACTAATGAACATGGCAACATGTTCTACATCTGTCTGTCTATAGTTAGTATTTTGTATGTATGTACAGGCTGTTGTGTGCTTTTTGTTTCTTGCAATAAAAAATGTTTGGAGTGTATATTTTGCCATTTTCACGTTGTATCACTTAGTTTTTGTTAGATTTTTTCCCCCTGCCTGATGGATGGCTTTGAAAAGTGCATTAGCAACATGTGAAGCTCATATTCAAGTTTGATGTTTTCACCAAGTTCAGACACATCATAGGAGAAAGCTTTCCAGAGACCGTTAATGCAGCTTTATTATTTAGTTTTGCTTTATTTGGCAAGTTTGAGCTCCTATTCTTTGTTTCTATCCATACTATAAAGTAAAACCTGAAATTGGGGCCCCCATGAGTATATCAGTGTGTTTTTGATGATTTTATACAATTGGGTACATTGTTTTTAAATTTTAATTCATGGTCTTTCAGTTCTAGTCTGCTCAGTTGTCCAAATTAAAATATTTCCGTTTCTAATAAGATATTAAAATGCTGCCCTAATTGTAAGCTAATTGAGAGCTGTAGTTTATCAAAGGTAACTGCCCTTAACCAGGGTAACATCTTGATTTTATCACAGATTAATCTGAAGTATGACACTGTTTTGCTTTTAAGCTAACAATTGGTAGCATTCCTCAGTTGTGGGGTGAAGCATCTGTTTCTGAACACAGGTCTGCAGTAATTGGGTCCTATAAACTGGATGGTTCTCTAAACATTTGACTGCTCAGGCTGATTTGTATACAATACAAGGTGTCTGAAATCTTCATTTAGAACTCAAGGGTATTGCTTGCTGTTTCACTTTATTCTTTTTAAATACTGATCTTCAATTGTGTATCAGGCATTTCACTAACCTTGAATCATTGGATCTTAAACATGATAACATAGTAAATCTGAACTTTGGACTTGTTCATATGGCCTTAGTTCCCATGGAACTAAATACAGTGATTCCAAACTCATAGTGTTTGGGTTTTTTCCCCCCTCTTTGGGGGTATGTGGGTTTTTATTTTTTGGTTTTTTGAGCAAAATGCTGTAAAAACTGTCCAAGTTTCTGTTTTGCTGGTGATTGGTTTAAAGCTGATTTTTATGTATCCAAATGCTAGCACAAAATAGAAGACATCTTGGTGACTGTAGTAGTTAATGTAACACATTTTGTATAAAGTACATTTTATAGAGTATTTAAACTAATTCAGATAAAGTTTTATTTCTTGAAAACAGTTATTTCCTTTTTGTTTATTAGCATGTGTATAAACACAAATCACATGTTCATAAATAAAGTTAACATTCTTTTAGCCTTGTGTGTTCCCTGGCATGTCTGTATTACACTCTACAAGAAGCAGATTATTTTATACTTATTTAGGTTTCTCTTTTCTTTCTTTTTTTCTTTTTTTCTCTTTTTTATTTTTTTAGTACTTTAAAAGTAGCTTTAATCTTTAGGTAAATGATCTGAAATGGAGACATTAGATAAGTTGATAAACATCTCCATCATGTATTTGCTTGGGATACATTTGCTGACATTTAGGATGAGAAAAGAGATTGGATTCATCAAGCATGATTTGTGCCCATCTTAGGAGACTTAAGAATCCCATGTATTGTACACAATCACAAAATCCAAGTACTATAAAGTCACTAATCCAGGTTTTAAATTCTGATTAGTAAAAGTGAATGTATGTACATTTTGGTAGTTTAGCCATCTCTAATCAAAGATGACTACTTATTTCTCTCTATTCCTCAGCTTTCCTTACTTAGTTGTCCTTCCATTGTGAGACTGCAAAGCTGGGTGCTATCAGAATTACATTGTGTAGGGTTCTTTAATTTCAAGCACGTATGTTTGATGTAGAAGATTTTAACATTCTTGTTCCCAGAAGTAAGACCACAAATTGGATGTGGGGAGGTGTCTTAAATTTTAATGATGTCTACAGTGTGCATTGATCAATTGTTTTGAAGACTGCAGATTTTTAACAGTAGTATCTGAGTTACTGTATTTATTTTGTTTAGTACATATAAATATCTATTCATTTTTATACCATCCCTTGTGAGCAGTTTTCACTTATTCATATCTGGCTATTTGTAGAAAACAATTGGATGCCCTTCTAAATTTGTGGCACATTTGACTTCCTTGTGTATTATAAAGTATTTAGGTGCTATGGTGATTATTTGGTAGGGAAAAGGGTGATTTAGATGCCTTTGAATATCTAAAACCATTTTCAACTCAGTAAATATACAATACAAATAACAGGTTGGCAGAAAGTAGAAAGGATGAGAAAGCTTGGCATAAGAACAAAAAGTCAGCTGTATTTTAAGTGTTAGGAGTGGAAAAAACAAAAATGCTAATTTTTTAGTTCCAACAGTAAGAAAATTAATATAGCTGAGTACTTTCTAAGGAAATGATCAGCATCATATTGTAGGTAGTAGTAATGGACTGTTTTTAAAGGCTATTTGTTTCATTGGCTAGACATATAGTATATGATGGGTGACAGCAGTTTATTCAGTTCTTGTTATTTAAATTCAAATAATTCCTGGTTGGTGTAAAATATAACCTAGAATAGACTGACTATGTCATTTTATTCTGGCTAAAAAGATTTCTTTCAAAAAGTGCATTATAAATGTATAGAGTCCCTCAGTATAGAGCTAAGAACCTTTTGTGTAAGCATCTCACTAATATCCTTCAAAGTAACTTTTAAAATTCTAAGATATTTATAAAATGTATTTTAAATTTAGCCAACATTATTTTTTATTTGCATTTACTGAACTCTTACTATGGTGATTCTTACTATGGTAATTCTTACTATGGTAAGAATTCTAAATTCTTACTATGGTGATTCTTACTATGGTAATTCTCTTATGTGGTAGGAACTTCATGTTGAAATTGGTTATATTTCTGTTTGGGACTCTTAAAATCATGCTGCTTTTAATACTTAGGAATACTCGAAAAATACCTGATGAAAAGTCACTTTTGTTTGTTTTTCCTTTGATTCACACATCTTGTTACATTCTCTCTATTTTAAACTAGAGTTATAACCAAGGATGAGAGAATTATAACATGCTCCTTAGTGCATAGGAAGCTAATGTTTTCATTTGGGTACACCTGTATGGAAATCACATCTTCACAGTTACATGCTAAAGATATGTGCATGTATGTGTGTGAAAGTATATGCACATATATGTATGCTTTTAAAAACTGATACTGAAATCATGTCAGGGGGCCAAATAATGAAAAAATTTAAGAATGTCATATTCGAAAACACATTTTTTATAGCTCCCCATTATATCCATCATATATAATACTTGTTTCCTTTGATTAACTTTATTTTCTCTATGTATTCAAGTTATGCTCATATGCACCAGCTGCTCACCCTTGCCCCAGGGTACCTTTTGTTTCCCCTTTTTGTTTGGCTTAACATCTTTGCTTTAATAAAGCTGTGGTTTCTTTGTCAAGAAGCTGTTGTTACTCTCTATGGGAGAATAAATTTACCCAGATTGAGCAGTATATGCTGGGGGAAAAGTCGTAATTATGTGGGAGTTGTTTTATTGAAGATTATCTGAGCCTTTGAAGAGCTGCTTGTGTTACAATTTGTGTAATGGCATTCCAGAAAGATAGATTTCATATTCTCTCTTCTAGTGTTCATTGTCTTGAGCATCATCACATTTAGAGACCATTGGGAGACACTGGACTCTTATTTAACATTTGGTCACCAGTCTGAACAGAGTGCCTATGTTGATATACTTTACTTTACCCCATTTTTTCATTGTGATTGAACCTCCCTCAACTGTTTGCCTTTTATTACTGTGTGTGAAATATGTAGTGAGAGTTGAATGGGGATAAGTTACACTCCCAGCTTTAAAACATTTTTTTAGACAGTAACATTCTCTGGAGAACTTCTAATAAGATGCCCGATAATTTAAGCATTAAGTGGCAGTAGGGACTAAATGATCACTTTCAGATGTTTTCAGTGTGGAACTTGAATGTGTGTTTAATTTTTTGTGAACAGATTGATGACTCTTCTGCGTCTATTTCTCTGGCCCAGCTTACAAAGGTATATATACATATATTCTTGAAAATATAAATCTTTTTCTAACATCGTATTTTTATGTGGAGCAATTGTTTTGGAGGGGTTGGGGGAGGCAATACTTTGTAAAAACACTGTACCTACTATTACTATCCTGTAAAGAGTAGTTGCGGTTTTTGAGAAGATAGGGGGAATATTTTGTCAGCCTTACCATAATGTTGGAGTATTTTCATCTTCAAGACAGAAGAAACACACGAAGCTACACTTTTTTTCCCTCATACATTTTGTTTAATTATACATTGGAAACTAACAAAGTTCTGGAGGAATTCCCTGGTTTTGGCTGCAAATTATGTGGACTTCCTTTAAGCAGCCAAATAGAAGCTTTCCTTTACTCGGACGATTGCGTGGTTCTTTCTTGAATATTTGAATTGAACCTATGAAGGTCAGCATTTAAATGTGATGCAATTGCTTCTTTATGCAATAGACTTGCAGTCTGTCTGCATTAGAAAAAAGTTTAAACAACCTAATTTGTTTGAACACAGACTACATGAATTATGTAAATGTGTAAAGCTGTTTGTAGTCATACACCAATGTGTTTGTTTGGCAGAGGGGCAAATTGTGTCCTCCTGAAATTGTTGTATATGCCATGTTGTGCTATAAAATTGCTTACATTTTCTGCTCAACAATGTGTACTTTTGTTTGGGAAAGAACTAGTGATGGATTACTTTTTAACAAAATAGATTTAGCCTGTAAATCATGCCTTTAAGAAAAAGGCAAATATTACAGGATAGGCAGATTTTTGGGGGCCAAGTAAGTTTTCCAAATTTTTTTTTCCTATTATGAGAAATGTAAAACCAAATTTAGCAACTGAGATTAATAACTTGATGGATTTTCTATGGGTGCTGTCCTATCTTTTCCTTGGCTTTGTTATAGGTTGTATCCTTTCCCCCTAGAATATGTCTCCCAAAACATCCTAGTTGCAGATACAGCTTTTAAATCCTGTTCTGGGAAAACTAAACATTAAAGTGGGCTAAAACCATCCTCTTACAATTTTCTAATACAAAGTGGTTGAGCATAGAGTTGATATCATTACCAGCTTCTAGTTTACTGTTATAATTCTTATGTACTGTAAGGACCACATTTGAGTTTGGGTTTATTCCTACCATTGTCTGTGGGAAGCAGTTGGGGAGTTTTGGAGGTTTGGGGGATTTTTTTAAACCATTTGTAAATGTTTGGGTTCAAACAAATTAGTTGTTCAACTTCTGTATTCCATTTTTCTGTAAATGTTGCTGTTGTTCTAAGCTCTGTTAATGTTAAGCATTCTTTGTATATAAAATTACAATAAAATGTTAAAACTGGTTGCTTGTTTTGTGGATGAATGTAAAGATTAAAATCCAATGAGTGGCCGATATGAATGCTAGATGCTTGAAGATTGAAGTTATTAGGACTCCCTTAGACCCTGCTTATATCTAGACTATTATATATATCTTAAAGGTGACATTTACAAAACTAATTTAGGGAGTTGGATTTAAAACTGAATGCTCATTGCATGTGCTTTACACTTAATTTGAAAGTGACACTACTCTTAAAGAGCTTCTGATTTTTAATGTGAGCTGCATAATGTGTTCAGTTATTCTACCCCCCACCCTACCTCTCAGTTGTAAGTATAAACTATAGTCTTAATGGTGTGACACTTGAGTTATTTTTAAGGTTGGAAAAACATCAAGTGTCTCTAACTTAATTGCAGTTTTTCACTCTTAGAGGAGGAGTGTGCAAATCTCAACACAAGGTACAAACAGGGTCTAAGGTTTGAGTACCCACAGAAAGACTGAGTTCAGCCCCGCAGACACTCAAACACCTGAGGGACTCCCAGTGCCTCTTCTGGGTTATACTTGTAAATAGCTGTTTTTATGTAAGATTAGATACTGCTCTTTACAGGATGAGTGGTGTTGTCTTTGGCTGTGTGGTCTTAAATGTGTATCTAATGTGTGTGTCAAATAATTACCTGTTAAACAGACTGCCAATCTGGCTGAAGCCAATGCTTCTGAAGAAGATAAAATTAAAGCAATGATGTCGCAATCTGGCCATGAATATGACCCAATCAAGTAAGTTCAAAAGTACTTTATACTAATAGGGGCTTTGGAGTGGGCTTCACCCCCAATGAGAAGCATTATTTTTTTGAGTCTTTGTGTACATGTAATTTTTTTCTCCCTTTCAGTTACATGAAGAAACCTTTAGGTCCACCACCTCCGTCTTATACCTGTTTCCGTTGTGGTAAACCTGGCCATTATATTAAGAATTGCCCAACAAATGGGGTAAGTCCAGAGTATAAAATATGGTGTAGTTTACTTTCTTACAATTACTAGTATTTTATTTTTCTTGGTAAATACTGCCTTCTGTAGTACAATGGCAGATGACAACAGCCTCTGGAACCACATTGCCAGTTTCAAATCCTGGCTCTGCCAGTTTCAAATCCTTAGTTGATAGCTGAGTGAGCTTGGTCAAGTGACTCAATTTCTCCAAGCATGTTATTTTTTTACCTGTGATATGAAGATAATAGTGCCTCACATGACTGTTTGTAAGGATTAAATGAAATCATGTGTAAAGCACCATGAATAAGATAAGTAGTTGGTAAACACTGCATGTTAGCTACTATTAAATAAAGGTAACTGACTGCTTTTTCTCTTCCTCTCTCCTTTCCCCTCCGAAAAGGATAAGAACTTTGAATCTGGTCCTAGGATTAAAAAGAGCACTGGGATTCCCAGAAGTTTCATGATGGAAGTGAAAGATCCTAACATGAAAGGTGCAATGCTCACCAACACTGGAAAATATGCAATACCAACTATAGATGCGTGAGTATTCAAATTAGGTGTGGCCTCTGGGGACTGTAGTCAGTCCAGGTTATAGTAGTGTTCTGTTTAATCTTGGGCTTGGGACTTGGTGACTTCTGTGTTATGAATGAGAGGCTGCAGTCTGCTCCATTTAAAGCAAATTTAAAATGGATTTGGGGGGTTTTGTTATCAGTGAGTGCCACTTCCCTTGTAGTCTTCTAATTTTTTCCTTTTTCTGTCATTCCCTGCTTTCTTCCTCATTCACATACATACTCCCACATAACTTTACATGCTACTTGCACTTTTTAAGTGAACAAGACGAATATCTTAATCATTTTGAGAAACAAGAGGCTTAAGAATAAAAGTTCTACAGTATGCCAAGGCAAATGTAAGTGCCAAGAAGGGATGAAATACTGGGGTATCTGTGTGAGTCTTAAGATGCTAAAATATGGTTTATTTTGTAAACAGTTCAGGTCATCTCTAGCACTGTAAGCTATACTTTAATGCTTATATTTAATGTTTGCATATTTTATTAACCAATTTTTTTATGAAATGGGTAGACGTAAAAACCCAGGGAAATAATTCAACTATGTTATGTACTCTTACTAATACTTTTAATTACCTTTTTTGTTACCCTCAAAAGTTGTGTATGCACACAACACAATATTAAGTGTTACTTTCTCTAACTATAGTGCATAAGAATCTCTTAAATAGGGGGTTAAGTGGTCTGGGCACCTGTGTGCCGCCCCACCCCCAATTGATTCGGAGGCTATGTGCTAGGACTCTAGTTGCACTCTTAATAAGTCCTCCAGCAGATACTGAAATTACCTTGGCAGACAATAGACGTCCCTGTTCTCAGTGTAAAAGAAATTGTATGTAAGAACAGAGTTTCTACTCAGCTGCTTGCTATATTGAAATATAGTATAATTAGCAAGAGAGGACAGTGAAAGTGGCTGTGCCATGGGATGATACTGAAAAGGTAGTGTTTTTTAGTAGGTATTTCAGTTAATGCATTGTTTTAGTTCACAGATGTGTTTTCCTAAACTCCCAGCCCTTCTCACCTTCTTAACTTCACTCCCATCTGTTTTTATCAGTTTCCATCTTGTGTTTTTGCGGTTCATCTTAGGACACTGTTGTCAGCTCTTTCTAAGTCATACATTTCATACATGTTTCCAAAGAATTTTAGGTTGAAAATGATGATTTTTATAGACACAGTTTAAGAGCAGACCGCTTCATTTTAATAATATATAGAAGTAAAAGTATTTAAATAGAAGTTTGTGTTGGAAAAATTAGCATCACCTGTGAACCCTAACTAATAATTAACTTCATTGCTTTTGAATGCTGAAATACAGAAAGCCCATTTGTGCCAAACACACAGCAAATGCTGGGGGAAATGGGAGTCCAAATAGTTTAATTGAAACTTTCACCCTCTCCACTAACACCACTAATAAGCAACTCAGACTCTTCTGTTTCTTTTTCTGTCCTCTCTTCTTTTTTTTTCTTTTCTTTTCTCTCTCGGGCAGTGGGAGACTCCTCTTTCAAAAATTGGGAACAATGGGGCATAAGCAAATTGACACTTATTTCTGGAATCGTGGTGATGTCTATGGAGCAACTGCAACACAAATAGCACACATAAGGTACCTTCTCTGTCCAGCTGAGATAAACACACTCTGTTCTTAAGTGAGATAGAAAGGATTTCTCTAAGAATTCCTGTTTTACAAATTTGCCTGATTACAGAGAAGATGGGGGTGTTGGAAGAAGTCGTGATGAGTCTGAGAATAGAGTATTTTATTTTATTGTTTTTAATATATTTAACATCTAGCATGTCTGCATAATGCATTTCTACCAAAAATGTGGACCCAAAATTACTAATGAAGTGTTATTTTAATTTTTTGTAACACATATTCTATTCATTTAAGTAAAGATTGACTATATATAGATACATCTCTTTTAAAATACGGATTATAAGTAAACCACTGGCTGTTAATCATTTGTGTATGGTGACATAATATTTTCTGTTGATTGTACCAATTTTAGTTTCCCATATTATGACATTCACTCTAACTACCTTCACAGGTATTGAGGACTGTTAGACTATGGGGGGGAACTTTTTTCTTCTTTAGGAAACCTGGTAGGGTAGGAAAAAAAATGTGATCAGGGTATTGTCAGACGAGATTGGGTGCACAGCACGTTCAGGGTGGTATGGCCATAGACAGGGTATTTTATGTCGAAGTTCAAATCCTGCATGTGCCATTTGTGGCGCTGAATGTGTCACTTTACCTCTCTGGCCCTCAGTTATGGATTCTGAGATCCATTTAGCCAATTTTATAGCATTTCTTTGTTTCTTTTTGTTCTACTTGTTGAGGATTTTTGTTTTATGTCTTTTTGTTGTTTAAAAGGAGAATGTTCCTAATTGCTCCCTTATTTTGGAAGGTGTTACACTTGTGTCAACTCATCAGGCATTGTACTGAAAGATAAGCTTCCATTAGAGTATAGTAGAACATATAAATATCTTGAAATACCTTGCCATCTTATTGTTGTTTAAATGCTAAAACCTTCTTTTACAGAGAAGCATATGCAATTGGGAAAAAAGAAAAGCCACCTTTCTTACCAGAGGAACCATCTTCTTCTTCTGAGGAAGACGATCCTATCCCAGATGAATTGCTGTGTCTCATCTGTAAAGATATTATGACTGATGCCGTTGTCATTCCCTGTTGTGGAAACAGTTACTGTGATGAATGTAAGACATGCTGAGCCTTTGAAGAAGTGTACTTTAGAATATATATATAGTTGACCCTTGAATAACACGGGTTAGGGGCACTGACTGACCCCCTCCCTGCACAGACAAAAATCAGAATATAAACTTTAGACTGAAGAAAATGTTACTTAGAAAATCATACTGGGGGAAAAAAATCCTTGTATAAGTGGACCCATGCAGTTCAAACTCATATTCAAGTGTCAGCTGTTCTCCTTGGAAAGGCACCTAGCAACATTGTATATTTTAATAACGTGATCCCAGTCAGGGCACATGCCTGGGTTGCAGGCCAAGTCCCAGCAGGGGACTCATGAGAGGCAACCATACATTGATATTTCTTTCCTTCTCTCCTTCCCTTACCCTCTAAAGATAAATAAATAAAATCTTTTTAAAAATAACATAAAATGTTGATAATTGATAGAACATTTAGTAGTGAGGACTCTATTTTTGCTGCTACTTTTTAAATTTTTATTTAAGATTTTATTTATTTTTAGTGAGGAGGCGAGGGGGAGAGAAACATTAATGTGTAATTACCTTTCATGCACCCCCCAAGCAGGTGATGTGGTCCACAACCCAGACATGTTCCTCGACTGAGAATGAAACCAGTGACCCTCTGGTTCACAGGCCTGTGCTCAATCTACTGAGCTACACCAGCCAGGCGCTCCTTTTTTTTTTTTTTTTTTTAACAATGGCCTCTCTGTTGTTTTAATAATAGAATTAACCTTCATAACCTAATAATACCTTCATTATGGTGACTGACTGTACTTTAGGTTTTATATAATGTAAGATTTTTTGTTTTCTACACATTTCAGAAGGTATACAGAACTTTGAAGGCCTTTGCACCTTAGGTAATCTGGAAATATTTTTAAATGGTAACCAATTCCTTTTCCTGGATTGTGAAAAATATGTTACTGTACCTCCGCTCTTCTCTGAGGTCTTGCTTTCTGTGGTTTCAGCTGACCCCTGTCAACCACAGTCCGGAAATATTAAATGGAAAATTATAGAAATAAACAATTCATAAGCTTTTAATTGTGCACCATTCTGTGTAGCATGATGAAATCTCACACTGAGCAATTTTTCCCCACTTAGGAAATGAATCTTCCCTTTGTTCACTGTCTCTACCCCACATGCACTCTACCCATTAGTCACTTAATAGTCATCTGGGTTATTAAATCTACTGTCATGGTGTCACAGTGTTCGTATTCAGTGCGTCGTATTTTACTTAGTAATGTTCACATAGCACAAGAGTAGTGATGTTGGCAATTCATATATGCCAAAGAGAAGCCAGAAAGTACTTCCCTTAAGTGAAAAGGTAGATACGTATAGGAAAAAAAAAACAATATATAATAGGGTTCAGTACTATGTGAGGTTTCAGGTATCTACTTGGAGTCTTAGAGTATTCCTTCCCACCCTACCGTAGATGAGGAATGACTATGATTGTAAAATTTCTAAGTGTAATTTGGAACTGCTCTCTGTAAACAAAGAAAAAAAATTGCCATGTGGTTACTTGTGACTATTTTTTATGATCACTTATGTTAGCACATTTTGTTCTGCCACTGAATCCCAAGTTCATTCCTTCTTACCAACATGAAAATGGTATCATCTGAAAATATTACTGTTCTAAAGAAAGTTTTGAAATATAAATCTGTTTTTTGAGGGCTTCTTTATTGAATACCAAAGTGAAGCAAGGAAGTCACTTGAGATTTCTTTCAGAGTGTTTCTTGGATTTAACAAACCACTTATTACTGACTTTTTTACTATACTGGAACATAATTGGTGAATCTGTAATTTAGTGTTATTTCTACTTATTGCATGGTATAGATGTCTGATCTCATTGACTGAATAATGCTTCTGTTTCTTATAATGCTCTTTCTTGGTGATTTTTTTTAAAACCCTATGTAAGCCATGTAAAGTTCTTATTTTTCTAGGCTACTTTTTTCCTGTAATATTCCAGTTACTAGCTCAACAAAGAGAAAAGTATTTGGGAAAGAGTGCTTTTTTTCTCCTCAGTTTAAATGTTTGTTTAAATTATTTGTATGATTTCTATTTTTAAGGTAGAAGTTAGAGCAGAGTGCTATGAGGTGAAGGGGTTTTACTTTTAAGTTTCTTAATCTAAGAATAGAAATGATTAGTGATGTGTGCTTGGAAAACGGTAATGTAACTGAACAGTACTATACTTTTAAATTATTAATATTTAAAATCTATACATAGGTATAAGGACAGCACTCTTGGAATCAGATGACCATACATGTCCAACATGTCATCAAAATGATGTCTCCCCTGATGCTTTAATTGCCAATAAATTCTTACGACAGGTAGCTATCTTTCTATTCCTTTTATAATAACCCTTTTATGAAAAATGTTTTTAAACTTAATTATACTTGAGTAAACAGTGCATTTTGTGCATTTTTATATTTGATGTTTGTAGGCTGTTAATAACTTCAAAAATGAAACCGGTTATACAAAAAGACTACGAAAACAGTTACCTCCACCACCGCCACCAATACCACCTCCAAGACCACTCATTCAGCGGAACCTACAGCCTCTGATGAGATCTCCAATATCAAGACAACAAGACCCTCTGATGATTCCTGTAACATCGTCATCTGCTCACTCGGCTCCCTCTATATCTTCATTAACTGCTAATCAGCCTTCCTTGGCCCCTGCTGTGCCTGGAAATTCATCTTCTACCCCAGCGCCTGTACCTGATATAACTGCAACAGTTTCCATATCAGTCCACTCGGAAAAATCAGACGGACCTTTCCGGTAGGTCTATGGGTTTCTCAGTGTTAGGAAACAAGTGAGAACAGTAGTGTGGTTTTCATGGTGTTATGTATTGCATTAATGATTGTTTTTAGTGACATGCAGTATATACATCTTTGTGGATCACTGTGCTTAGTAAGGTGGGTGACTTGTGAGAAATATTGGAGGAAGAGGCAAATAAAGGAGATGGTTGGCAAATGATTAAGCATCCCAAGGTCAAAAATCTATACAGGTTGCCAACACCCCCTAGTAAATGTTGAATTATATCTTGTAGTAGTGCTGCAGTTCACAGAGAATTCACTTGTGGTCTTATTGATGGTATTAGAAAAGAACTGTTGTGAGCAGAACTAAGAGCAATTTTGAATAGGTGGAGAAGGGAGGCATAATTCATTGGTAGAGATAGATGGATCAGAAATAATCATTGCTTTGTAGCATAATTACATAGAAAAGTATTGAAAACTGAAATCCTTCTACTTGAGAAATGAAAGGGACCATTGACCATGTAGTCCACTGCCTCATAAATTCTTAAAAAATCAACCAGTTTTTTAAAAATAGATGCCAGGGGCCAGTTCCAGACATGCCAAAGCAAAATCTTCAGGCGTTGAGATTTTTGCATGTATACTTAAGAAATCCCACTGACCTAGGTAGTTTAGCCTTTTATTTAACTGTGGGAATAAGGCCCAGAGTTCATGGGCTTATGAGAATTGCTCCTTTGATTGAATGACAGAGCTAGAAGTAGAATTTAATCTTAATCCTGTATTTTTTTTGTCCTACACCTTGAGCTTTTTTTCAAGCTGCTTTATTATTACAACTGAACTGATTTTTAATATAATCTATTGTAAATCATAGATGGTGCTTAAGTAGGTTTCTTTTTTCTACTGTTCACTTGTATATGGAGGGCTTCTGAACAGTCCAGTCTCTCACTTTCCTCAAAAGTTTTCATCATCTTTAATTCATCTTAATACAGGTGATGAATAAACAATATGATTTTTAGTCCTCTGTGATGACTTTAATGTACTGTAAATTATATTGTTTTCTAGGGATTCTGATAGTAAATTATTGCCAGCTGCAGCCCTTGCATCAGAACATTCAAAGGGAACCTCTTCAATTGCAATTACTGCTCTAATGGAAGAGAAGGTAAGTTTTACTGGCTTTGAAACTTGCAGACTTTTTTTTATAATAGCATTTTTAAACTTTTTAAAAACTGTTTGTTTTTTCCTATAGGGTTACCAGGTGCCTGTACTTGGAACGCCATCTTTGCTTGGACAGTCATTATTACATGGACAGCTGATTCCTACAACTGGTTAGTGAAATCATTCTGGTTTGGTTTTTTTTTCCTTTAACTTTATTTAAACACAATTTCATATTTACTTATTATTTTTGTTTATTTGCATCCAAGGTCCAGTAAGAATAAATACTGCTCGTCCAGGTGGTGGTCGACCAGGTTGGGAACAGTAAGTATTTGTTTAAAATAATCTTCAGCTGATTGCCTTGACTTAGATAATAAAATAAAAGCTATAGTCTAGGAGTAGTGTATTTCTGAATGGCTTTTATTGTAAACTCTTTTTATATGTCATGTTAATACGGTTTTTGTGTAAAATATCACAGATTCAAAATTATATGAAGAATTATTTTCTTGAAATGAGTAATTCTTTTCTAAAATATAGTATCTTGTAAATTCTTTTTACTTTTATGTCTTAACAAATGGTGATTTTTGACAGGGTCTTGGTTATTGGATAGATAAGAATTACTTGAAAGAGTAGTTTAAATACTGACTCATCCTAATGGATTAAATTTTTTTCTAATCTTAATTTGGGTATTCAAAATTTGAATTAATAAATACAGATTAAGATTAAAGCCTACTAAACACAAAATTTTTCATTTCAAATAGCATGTGTTAATGGAATTTTGCTGCATTAAAATCTGTGTGATAACGATATTCTGCCCTGAACTACAAAGAACTTTGATCTTTCTATAAGACTTTGTGGCATTAAAAATCAGTAGTTTAATAAATCTACTGATTAATAAATCTTTCTCTTTATACCATAATTTCTGCTTACGTTATCCATATAAACTAGCTTATATATTTGTATATATATTCTAAAACTTTGGTTTTTTGGTTTAAAAGATAAACCAAATTTCTTATAGAAAATGTTTGTTAAATGAGAGACTAGCAGAATATGTTAATAGAAAGAGTGTGACATTTGAAGGCAGGTAAACCTGGGTTTGAATCCAAGCTCCTCCATTTATTAATAGCATGAGAAGGGGCATGTGGTTTCACCTCTCAGCCTATTTCCTCATCTATAGAATTGGACTGGTACTGCCCATTTCAACATGGAAAAAGTCTACATAGCACCCAGCAGATAAAGGGCTTTCTTCCTTTTCTGTAACAATAAGTCCACAATGTAACTTACAGAGTGCTAATTAACATGTAATATTGCAGAAGATAATATATTGAGGTGTGATTATTGTTAATCAGAAAAAATAGTTTTAAGTAAATGTAATATTTGCTCATATCTGGAACCATTTTAAGAGTTGGGATTAGAGTGTAAGAAAAAGTTTTCAGAATAGTTAAGTAAGATACGCACTAAAAAGGAATGTGTTATAATCAAAACTATTTTATCTTTCCACATAGTTCCAACAAGCTTGGGTATCTGGTTTCTCCACCACAGCAAATTAGAAGGGGGGAGAGGAGCTGCTACAGGTAAGCTTGCTAAAAATGTTGAAAAACACTAATCTGATGACACAATGAAAAATATAACGTGCAGAAATTGGAGCACAATAATGGCTTATATTTATAAAGGGGGTCCCATAAAAAACCGGAATTGTCTTCTGGAGGTTAGGCCTCTTGTAGTATAGGCCTCCTGTACTAGGTGAGTGTTCTAGGAACCAATTTGTATCCGTATACCAGCTGGTGGTGGTAATGAGAGGCTGAGTTTGGCTTAGAGGAAATTTTTTTTCTTTGAAGACTCTTTACACACATTTGCCCATTTCATGATGGATGAAATACAAGTGTACCTGCTCACACCACACTGAGTGTTCAGTAGTTTTTGATCAGAAATGGCATGACCACCATACTCTATCCTTCCTATTCATCTGATCTTGCCGCAAGTGCCATTTTTTCTTTTTTTTTGGTTTCCCTGGAAGAAAAAAAGTCCTCATAGGGAAACGTTTTATTGATGTGGAAGAGGTAAAACAAAAAAGGATAAGCACTATAAAGGGCATCTAAATCAGTGAGTTCAGAAACTGTTTTGAGCAGTGGAAAGAGTACCTCAATAGATTACTTGGAAGGTGATTTAAGTTTAAACATGTAAGAATAAATACACAGTTTTTAATAAATTCCAGTTTTGGGGGGTCTCCCCTCATATTTCACGTAACTCCTGAATAGTTGCCCTTAAGAGGCCTAGAAAAAATAGATTACAGTTATTATTTTAATGATGGTTTTTAAGGCTCCTTCATAATGACTACTTTCTTCCTGTCAACGGATGGCAGAGTATTGACTTACACTTACTCTTTTGAGGGCAGGGGAAGTCCCTAAGGCCCAGATAATATTTGAGTTAACCAACTCAGCTCCCAAGTGTGAAGAAAGAATTGCATATATTTCTTTGTTTTCTAAAAGAAGAGACAAGGAGATTGTTAGGGAATCCCCAGGTACAAGCAATGTTAATCTAAGAAGTAAGCTATAAATCTTTGTCTTTTAGTCATAGTCATCCCCAGGGTAAACAGTCTTCCAAATTAACTCTATAACAGGATTAGTACAGGTATTTTCTAGTGTTATAACAGGATTAGTACAGGTATTTTCTATTGTTCCATTGAGAATGGCTAACCTTCTGAAAGTTAACTAAGACTTTATCATAGATCATGTTAATAGAAGATGGTGTTTACTTAATCAGACTCTGAAAAGAGGCTTAAAATTGTAAACAACCTTTCTGCTGTTGCTATCTATATACCAGTTACCTATCATTTAAAAAATCTTTAGTTTAATAGGAGAAAAGCCCACTTTAAAAGAGTTAGAAACCACTGTTTCTTTGATGAGGCACAAATCAGAAACTTTGGCCCATGCTGTTATTTTTACCTAACACTTTTTGAAAGAAAACAGTGAAATTTTTAATTGTTCATTAAAATTGTTCATTTAAAAAAACTAATATTTATTCTACTTTGAAGGGTCTTTACCATTTCTTTCCTCAAAAAGATTACAGGAAGTTTTTTTTCCTTTTAAACTTTTGGTCTTGGAAGGCATTTTGGGGAGAAATAGTTTACAGAGACAATAACCTATGAGCTAGTTAGTTCCTTTAAACGACAGATAAGGAAGTAATGAGATTATTCGAAGTAATAATAAAGCTGAACTTCACAAAAGATAACTTTTAAATATAGCCTTGCCAAATAGAAAAGGCCTGTAAACTTGTAGCATATCATCTCAGTCCCTAGGTGGCCTTTATAATTATTTTTACATATAAATTATGATACATAAAAATAATGTCAATGTTCTTATACTTACTTGTTCTTATTCTATCCCGTAAGTTTGGAAGTAAGTATGGATAGAAAAGAAAACCTTACTTGTCTCAGATTGATTTTGGTTTGAAGGAATAATATCTTGGAATTTATTTCTCCAGAACTATAAACCGTGGACGACACCACAGCGAAAGATCTCAGAGAACTCAAGGCCCGTCACTACCAGCAACTCCAGTTTTTGTGCCTGTGCCACCCCCTCCTTTGTATCCACCTCCTCCACATACACTGCCTCTCCCTCCAGGTGTTCCTCCACCACAGTTTTCTCCTCAGTTTCCTCCTGGCCAGCCACCACCTGCTGGATATAGTGTCCCTCCCCCAGGGTTCCCTCCAGCGCCAGCCAATTTATCAACACCTTGGGTATCATCAGGAGTGCAGACCGCTCATTCAAATACCATCCCAACAACACAAGCACCACCTCTGTCCAGGGAAGAGTTCTATAGAGAGCAGCGACGGCTAAAAGAAGAGTAAGTGTTTTAATTTGGAATTATTATATACTTTCATTTTCTGATGCAGGTATCTTTGAAAGCATTTTCCAGTGTTTCCAATTAGAAAATAAGAAAAATCACCTAGAAATTGAACCAAAGCCATAAAAGCAACTTCCTCAGGGATTCCTAGTTACTTATAGTTTTAAAGTGGAAAACTAATGGCAATTTCATTCATTTCATTCATGATCTAATTACATTTGTCTTGTTAGTTTTCTTAAATGGTTTTTGTTAACTTTCACTCTTTAACTTTATTTTACTAGGGAAAAGAAAAAGTCCAAGCTAGATGAGTTTACAAATGATTTTGCTAAGGAATTGATGGAATACAAAAAGATTCAAAAGGAGCGTAGGCGCTCATTTTCCAGGTTAGTGTTTTGCAAGCCTTCACAACAGAATTACAAATGGGACTTTGCATATCCAGGGATTAGCTGTGGATATAATTAATACTGCACTTAATGGAGTTTTTCTGATTCAGTCTAGATATATAGAGATGGAGATGCAGCTTATTTCCCAATATCCTTTTTTTTTGAAATAATGTCTGTGTCAATTCTACTGTGTAGAACTAGCAGTTATTGGGATTAAAGTACCCTTGTCCCTCAAGTTATTTATAGTGTGAAATAATTGGGAAATGTTTGTGGAAGGAAAGAAATAGGGGTATAGCCAAAGTACATTTCTGAGGAACCTGTTACTTAAGGCTACAGCTTCTTGCTGGAACATTAACCTGTGTAATTATGGTATGTGGTAGAATATAAGTTGCTTCATTGATAGAAAAAGTGAATTACAGAAATTCCCTGGAAGTTTTTAAGCTTATGGTTGAAATGTGATTTCTTTCAAAACTAGAGTATTAGCCAAGATAAGACCAAAAAAATTACTCAAATAAGCAGATAGGAAGTAAAATTTTAATTTAATTGGCATTTCTTAAAAAGTTAATTAGCCCATATAACTCACGGCACCTTAGTGAACTTCACTCTAATTGTTAAGATTTCAATTTTGTTTTGTAACAGATGAGTGATCTGACTTTTGTGTACTTTATTGCCTTTCAATAGAGGCCCCTGTGCCTCTTCAATCATCCAAGATAAAACAATATAAAGAAAGATGGAACTGTGAGGAGAAGCATGCTAGAATTTGAGGTCTGTATTTTCTTTTGTATGTATTTCTCAACTATCAACTATTGTTTTGTTTTTGTTTTTAGGTCTAAATCTCCTTATAGTGGTTCCTCATATTCAAGAAGTTCTTATACTTACTCTAAATCAAGATCTGGTTCAACGCGTTCCCGTTCTTACTCTCGATCATTTAGCCGCTCACACTCTCGTTCCTATTCACGATCACCTCCATACCCCAGAAGAGGCAGAGGCAAGAGTCGAAATTACCGCTCACGGTCTAGATCTCATGGATATCATCGATCTAGGTCAAGGTCACCCCCATATAGGCGATATCATTCACGATCAAGATCTCCTCAAGCTTTTAGGGGACAGTCTCCTAATAAACGTACTGTACCTCAAGGGGAAACAGAACGTGAATATTTTAATCGATACAGAGAAGTTCCACCACCTTATGACATAAAAGCTTATTATGGAAGGAGTGTTGACTTTAGAGACCCATTTGAAAAAGAACGTTACCGAGAATGGGAGAGAAAATACAGAGAGTGGTATGAAAAATATTACAAAGGTTATGCTGCTGGAGCACAGCCTCGACCATCAGCAAATAGAGAGAACTTTTCTCCAGAGAGATTTTTACCACTTAATATCAGGAATTCTCCCTTTACAAGAGGCCGCAGAGAAGATTATTCTGGGGGACAAAGTCATAGAAGTCGGACCATAGGTGGCAACTACCCAGAAAAGCTTTCAACAAGAGACAGTCATAATCAGAAGGACAGTACAAAGTCAAAAGAGAAGGACAGTGACAATGCTCCAGGAGATGCTAAAGGAAGTAAACATAAGAAACACAGGAGGAGAAGAAAGGGGGAAGAGAGTGAAGGCTTTCTAAACCCAGAGTTATTAGAAACTTCTAGGAAATCAAGAGAACCTACAAGTGGTGAAGAGAGTAAAACAGACTCATTATTTGTTCTCCCAGGTAGAGATGATGCTACACCAGTTAGAGATGAACCAATGGATGCAGAATCCATCACTTTCAAGTCAGTGTCTGAAAAAGACAAAAGAGAAAAAGATAAACCAAAAGCAAAAGGTGACAAGACCAAACGAAAAAATGATGGATCTGCTACTTCCAAAAAAGATACTCTTGTAAGACCTGCTAGAGGACCCCAAGAAAAACTGGAGGGGGAGCGTGAAAAGTCTCCTCGATCTGAACCTCCACTTAAAAAAGCCAAAGAGGAGACTCCAAAGGCTGACAGTGCTAAATCGTCATCTTCCTCTCAGAAAGAAGAAAAGACCATTGGCACCCCCAGGAAAGCTCACTCTAAGTCAGCAAAAGAACACCAAGAAACAAAACCCATCAAAGAAGAAAAAATAAAGAAGGACTACCCCAGAGATGTCAAATCAGAAAAGCTAACTAGTAAGGAAGACAAGACCAAGAAGCCTAATGAGAAAAGTAAGTCACTTGACAGCAAGGGAGAAAAAAGAAAGAGAAAAACTGAAGAAAGGGGTGTAGACAAAGATTTTGAGTCATCTTCAATGAAAATCTCTAAACTAGAAGTTACTGAAATAGTGAAACCATCGCCAAAACGCAAAATGGAACTTGATATTGAAAAGCTGGACAGGACCCCAGAAAAAGACAAAGCTTCATCATCAACAGCCCCAACCAAAAAAATCAAGCTCAACAGAGAAACTGGTAAAAAAATCGGAAGTACAGAAAATATATCTAATACAAAAGAATCCTCTGAAAAACTGGAGTCAACATCTGGCAAAGTCAAACAAGAAAAAGTCAAAGGAAAGGTCAGGCGAAAAGTAATTGGAACTGAAGGATCCAGCTCCACTCTTGTAGACTATACCAGGTATCTGATATGGGTGGGAGGATGGTGTGGGTGGTGGTTTTGGGAGAGAATTTTCTCTAATTTTATCCATGCTGGTACTTTTTATTAAAGTGGAGTATGTTCATTAACAATGTGCATTGATATTGGGAGTTAGGCTGGTGGACTCTTACCTGGGAGAAAGGGATTATTAATATTGTAAGTAGATTTTGAGAGTGAGTCACATTGTTTTTGCAGAGTCATTTCCTTAAATCATTTATATCTGTTATTAGAGTAAAATAATTGCTTTTGAAAGTTAAACATTTATCATGTGTCTTTTCTTAGTATTTAATAATAAGTTATTTATTAATATTTTAATTTCTTTTTAGTACGAGTTCAACTGGAGGCAGTCCTGTGAGAAAATCTGAAGAAAAAACAGATACAAAGAGAACTGTCATCAAAACTATGGAAGAATATAATAATGACAATACAGCTCCTGCTGAAGATGTCATTATTATGATTCAGGTTCCTCAGTCCAAATGGGATAAAGATGACTTTGAATCCGAAGAAGAAGATGTTAAAGCCACACAGCCTATATCAACTGTAGGAAAACCTGCCAGTATTATAAAAAATGTTAGCACTAAACCATCAACTACAGTCAAGTATACTGAAAAAGAAAGTGAGACATCAGAGAAAGTTCAGAAAGTCACCAAGGAAGTGAGCCATGAAATTCTACAACATGAAGTCAAAAGCTCAAAAAACATTGCATCTAGTGAAAAGGGGAAAACCAAAGATAGAGATCATTTAGTATTGGAAAAGGAAAACCCTGAAAAGAGGAAGAGCAATACTCAACCAGAGAAGGATAGTAATTTGGACCGTCTGAATGAACAAGGAAATTTTAAAAGTTTGTCTCAATCTTCCAAAGAGACTAGAACTTCAGATAAGCATGATTCCACTCGAGGTTCCTCAAATAAAGACTTCACTCCTAATAGAGACAAAAAAACAGACTATGAGAGCAGAGAACACTCAAGTTCCAAACGTAGAGATGAAAGGAATGAGTTAACAAAAAGAAAAGACTCTCCTTCTCGGAGTAAAGATTCTGCATCTGGACAGAAAACAAAGCCAAGGGAGGAGAGAGATTTGCCTAAAAAAGGAACAGATTCCAAAAAAAGTAATTCTAGTCCCTCAAAAGACAAAAAACCTCATGACCATAAAACCCCTTACGATGCTAAACGCTTAAGTGAAGAGACAAAATGCATAGATAAAAATCCTTGTAAAGATCGTGAGAAGCATGGGTTAGAAATGAGGAACAATAAAGAGTCAAGTGGCAATAAATTACTTTATATACTTAACCCACCAGACCCAACAATTGAAAAAGAGCAGGTGACTGGGCAACTTGACAAGAATGCTACCAAGCCAAAAACCCAGTTAAGTCACTCCTCTCGCCTTTCCTCCGACTTAACTAGAGAAACTGATGAAGCTGCTTTTGAACCAGATTATAATGAGAGTGACAGTGAAAGCAATGCATCAGTAAAAGAGGAAGAATCCTCAGGAAAAGTTTCTAAGGAACTGAAGGATAAAGTCATGGAGAAAGTAAAAGAGAGCCCAGACACAGCCACAGCCAGCCAGGTAGGCATCAACAGGAGCCAGAGTCAGAGCAGTCCTAGTGTAAGTCCAAGTAGAAGTCACAGCCCTTCTGGAAGCCAAACTCGAAGCCACAGCAGCAGTGCCAGCTCTGCAGAAAGTCAGGACAGCAAGAAAAAAAAGAAAAAGAAGGAAAAGAAAAAGCACAAGAAACATAAAAAACATAAGAAGCATAAGAAACATGCAGGTCCTGAAGCAGAATTGGAAAAAAGCCAGAAACACAAACACAAGAAAAAGAAATCAAAGAAGAGCAAGGATAAAGAAAAGGAGAAGGAGAAAGATGACCAAAAAGTGAAATCTGTTGCTGTGTAGGACAGATTTTAAAAATTGACTTAATTACTAAGTCATCTGTATTAAATTTTGTTATAATGTAAAGAGATTCAAGCCTTGTAAATAATGATATGGAAGACCCTGTGCTGCACTTAAAATATTGCTGCTTGATTATTTGATTTTTACATCAGAGCTTTATAACACGAACTTTTGTACAGAATTGTGAGTTGTGACCATGTAACATGAGAGGTTTTGCTAGGATCTATTATTTCTAACCACCATTAATTAGTTGGGGTGGAGTTTACTGTACTGTGAAATTTTCACATTTGAATTTTTTTAATTGCCTGGCAAAAGCTGGTATCAGTTCTAAAATATCAGCAGAATGATTTGCTGAATCCATTACAACCCTGTTATGTCATTTTGATTACAATAAAAGTTTTCAGTAAACTTTTCAAATGTGGAGTATTATTCAAAGAAAGTAGTGTCATGTCTCTTTGTCCTTCTGTTTTCCCACTTAAAATATCTTGAGCTTTACTGTAAAGCTCAAAGATCTAAGGTAGGCTAAATATGCAGGATTCTAAGGTAAATATAAAAGATACTCTATTGGGACTGGTGGTAGGTGGCTGGAAATAATAAACCAGGATTAATTGGAGGTTTGGGTGAATAAATCTGAAAGAGTCTTGAATAGTTAGAAATTTGAACTTGAATTTTAGAGATGAGGAATTGTGAGTAGTTTATGATCATGTGTTTTTCTTCAAACATGGGTTAATTGGTATTAAATTCCTTGATAAAATTTCAGCCAAAGAGGACAAACCAGTGAGCATCTGTGCCCAGTTGACTGCAAGCAGCAGTAGGTCCAGAAGCACTAGGTACAACTGGTGAATTTCCTTAAATGGCTGCACTTCAGGAAGTGTAGGGTAGGCCGAAGATACTAGGATCTGGGAGTTAGCCCACTTTGGAGTCATGGACATATAAAGAGGGATGGAGAAGACAGTGGCTAAGCCCTGGCTCAGTTGAGCATCATCCCACAAACAGGTTACAGGTTTGATTCATGGTCAGGGCACATGCCTGGGTTATGTGTTTGGTCTCCAGTTGGCATGTGCTAGAAGCAACTGGTTGATGTTTCTTATATCAGTGGTTCCCTCTCTACCTTTCCCTCTCTAGAGTCAATTTAAAATTTTTTATTTTTAAGAGAAAAAAAAAGTAAAAAGACCAATTCTAGTTTGGTGGTGGGAGAGGAAAGCAGCAGTTGGTTTACTAACCTTTGACTCAGGCTCTGCAGAGTGTACATGACTACAGTGCTCACAGGTGTTGGTACCCAACTTCTGTGGTGTACAAACACATTTTGTTAAATGTTTTTTTAATGTAACATTTAGTATTTAAAAAAAAACTTACGTAATCTAGAGAAATAGGCAATACATGAATGCTCTTAACATCATGAAAACTGTTCAGAACTGAGTTAGGTTTAGGAAATGCTGCCTTTCAATGAAACCCACTTTTCTTTAGAGGACTCTGCTTTTGTTATGATTTCTCAAATCACATTTGTTTACCTCCAGTCACTAGGGATGGGATGTCTGTCCTGCCCACTCCCAGCCTCCCCACCCCCCACACAAAATACTAGCCTTCTGCTTTAAATACTCCAACCAGACTATACTCTTAATTCTTAGTAATCTGGGCCCAACTCCAGATTATCCCACACTCACTGAGAATTTTGGCACCCAGAACTCAATTCCATTGTGTAGGGTCAGTTTCAGTACCTAGTCTCGTTCTCTAGTTTTTAAGTTCACCTTGACCTTCACTTTAACTGCAGTCCACTCCTATAACAGTTTTCTGGGGTTAGTCATTGCCTGTGATCATTCCTCCTAAATTCAAACTCAACATTTCATCTACAACCTGGTGTTTCAGCTCTGTCCTCTTGGCCTTATTCAGTCCTGAGGTGTCAATTCATATTACTCTTCTTTCTACTATCTATGTTTGCTTGTACCACATCATTTCAATCACATAACACTCCCTCAGACCTGCTTCCTTTTATCTTGCTGTACCTAAACAGCTTAATAACACCCTAGTTTAGGTAAGGGTGCTGAGCACTGTCTAATGAAATTAGAGATTTGAAAAAATGTAAGAAGTAACTTTGCCAGGCACTGTGCTAGGTGCTTGTACTTGGTCTTTAGAAATTGTAGTGGTTCCTGATGTCTAATGCTACTTGGAGCAGGACACTGCCTATGAAGGTAGAGTCCAGCCTTGAATACTTAAACCTGGTGGGTAACCAGTCCCACTCATTACTGCCATGTGGAGGGGCTGGACAACATATAAGACCCACCTAGTTTTGCTGATCCACTAAAAGGCCACGTTTTATCTCCATATCTTTTATCTTAGCTGTTTCATCTGACTGGAATTTCCTTCATCCCTCACCTGTTTCATGGTTTCCTATTCATTGTTCAGGAGTCAGCCTGCCTTTTTTTAATAACTCCCTTACAGTGCCTGCTTGCCTACACCCATACACAATAGCCTCACTGCTGATGCTGTAGTAACGATCCAAGTTCTCTGTGGGCTCTGCCTGGTCATCTCCCTGATTTAAGTGTGAACTCAAGAGGAATGTGTCTGATCTAATTCCCGAAGCCGAAACATACCTTGCACATTGTAATGTTAGAATTGATAAAAATGAAAACTTTTTTTTTTAGCTTTGAAGTTACATTTTGCAAACATGGAAAATTTGTGTGCTACTGTAAATTAGGAAAATAGTATCCTTTCAATAACCAGCTGCTTCAGTATGCCAAGGGAATTGGAAAGCCTTGCATTCGGGCCTAAAAACTCCTTTGCTAGACTCTGAATGTCAAATGAAGGGAGGTAAGTCCCCTCCAAAATGGTTAAATGTTTTATTTATATTTAGAGAGAGGGGAAGGAAGAGAGAAGGAGAGAAGCATCAATGTATGGTTGCTTTTCACACACCCCCTACTGGTCACCTGGTCAGCAACCCAGGCATGTGCCCTAACTGACTAGGAATCGAACCAGTGATCCTTTGGTTTGCAGGCTGGCACTCAATCCACTGAGCTACACCAGCCTGGGCTTTAACCCTAATGAATGCTGTTATTGAACAAAACTGTGGAACAAGAGCCCTGATTAGGAACATGCTCTTTCCTCAGTCCTTTTATACATCTGCCATTCACACAATCTGGCTTGAGCAGGTCTCAACAAGTCTCACTAGTAAATACTTAATGTATATAGTGCACCCTACTTTTTATATAAATACTGAATTTTAAGAATTGGAGATGGTCATGAAAGTAGAGAAAAAGTTTATCCACTTCAATCCTTGATAAAGGGTAGTATGGGGCTACTGTATGTGGATAACAGTTCAGCACACCCATGTGGAAAAGAAATGAAGTTAGGGAAATATTCAGATTTTGTGTCAATCAGTAATCTAAACAGCTTATTGAGGCTTCTCTTTGTTATAAATCTTGGATTATTATAAAGATCATCTTAAAATGACTTAAAAATAGTTATTGCTAATTTTTTTTATGCACTTAAAAAATAAAACCTAGTGGAAGGTGAACTGTGATTTCACAATAAAGCCAAACTAGCATGAATCTTTTCCACTTGGAAATGTGGCTATTGGTAATTTGGTGTGAAGTTGGGTTAGCCAGTATAAATATTTTTCTATTTAGTTTTCCCTTTTTAGTAGTGAAGATACTAAAAAAAGAGTGGGAATGAACTTAGGATTCAAAATAAAGCTTTCTTTTTGTTGTTGAAACATTGGCATCTTACCACCTTAAATTTTTTTTTAATTTTTCAATTACAGTTGATGAACAAGATTATATTAGTTTCAGCTGTACAACCCAATAATTAGACACAAATAACTATGAACTGATCACCCCAATAAATCTAGTAGTACCCATCTGACACCATACATTGTTATTATAATATTGAAACATTGGCATCTTACCAATGTTTCTATACTTCACATCCCCATGACTATTTCATAACAACCTACTTGTACTTCTTAATCCCTTCCTTTTTTTCACCCACTCCTAAATTCCCTCCCATCTGGCAACCATCATAGTGGTCTCTATCTATTCTGTTTCCATTCTGCTTGATTTATTTCTTTTTAGATTCCACATATAACTAAAATCATCTGGCATGTCTTTCTCTGACTTATATCTCTTAGCACAATACCCTCTAAGTTCATCCATGTTGTTGACAAATGGCAGAACTTCATTATTTTTTTATGGTGGAGTCATATTCCATTGTACCACAGTGGTATATATGTACCACTTCTTTATCCATTCTTCTATTGATGGGTAGTTAAGTTGCTTCTATATTTCGACTATGTAAATAATGCTGCAATGAACATATGGATGCAAATGTTTTTTCAAGTTAGTATGTAGGGTTTCTTCAAATAAATACCCAGAAGTGGAATTGCTGGGTCTTTCTTTGTCTCTTTTTGTATCCTGTGTTTTAAAGTCTATTTTGTGTGGTGTTGCTATCCCAGCTTTTTGTTTGTTTGTTTACATTGTCATGGAATATCTTTTCCATCCCTTTACTTTCAATCTGTGTGTGTCTTTCTAACTAAAGTGGATCTCCTGTAGACAGCATATGTAAGGGTCTTGTTTTCTCACTGATTCAGCTGTCCTATATATTTTCATTGTAGCATTTAATCCATTTGTATTTAAAGTAATTGATGGATAAAGTATTTATTGTCATTTTATTCATATTTTTAATCTTTTTTTTTTTCTTAAAGAAGACCCTTTAGCATTTCTTGTAATACTGGTTTGATGAGTTAACTCCTTTAGATTTTTGTTGTCTGGGAAGCTCTTTATCTGCCCTTTGAGTCTATACAATAGCTTTGCTGGGTAGATTAATCTTGGTTGTAGGTCCTTGCTTTACATTACCTTGAATATTTTGTGACGCAGACTTCTGGCCAAGATGGAGGTATAGGTGGAAACACTGTACCTCCTTGCACAACCAAATTTAAGGACAATAAAGATTTAGAAACAAAAACACAACCAGGACAGAAAATTGAAGTGTACCAAAGTTGGACAACGACGAACCATTCATCCAGAACTGTAAGAGGGGCAAAGTCGTCAGCCGGTGGAGAGGGGTCCTGGCAGGAAAAGGTGGTGGTTAGCAGACTCAGGTTGGGGTAGGAAATGAGCAAACCCAGTGAAGTGTGCAAGACAGTTGGCTGACTGTGGACACACATGCATGTGCAGATAAACCAGGCAGGTTTAAAAACGGTCAGTGAGACAGACTGCATGACCCAGGGCCCCAGTGATGGGAAATAAAGCCTAAAAGCATTGATTGAAAAAACTTTCAGGGGTTGAGGTGTCAGGAGAGGCTCCTAGCCTCACAGGAGAGTTTATTGGAGAGACCCACAGCATCCTACAACATACACAAGCCCACCCACCCAGGAACCAGCACCAGAGGAGCCTAATTTGTGTGTGAGAAGTGGCAGAAGGGACTGAAATCTGAGAGAGAGCAGAGCAAGTATCATTACTTCCACTCTGACCCTGATCCTACATACAGTGTCAAAACCCAGCAACTGGGTTTCCCCACCCTGGTGAACACCTAAGGCTCTGCCCCTCATATGTAACAGGTGCGACTTGACCAAAAATGGCTCAATCAGAAGAGCAAATCAAAGCCTCAGAGCCAATACTTTTAAGTGACCAAGAGATAGCCAACCTATCAGATGCACAGTTCAAAACACTGGTGATCAGGATGCTCAGAGAATTGGTTGACAAATTAGAGAATTTGGTAGAAAATTAGATGAAAAAATAAAGGCTACACTAAGTGAAATGAGGCAAAATGCACAGGGAACCAATGGTGATGGAAAGAAAACTGGGACTCAAATTAATGGAGTGGACCAGAAGGAAGAAAGAAACAACCAAACAGAAAACAAAAAACAAGAATTCAAAAAAAAAAAAAAGGAGAGGCTTAGGAACCTCCAGGACATCTTTAAACTTTCCAACATCCAGATTATAGGGGTACCAGAAGGGGGAAAGAAACAGCCACGAGTGGAAAACTTATTTGAACAAATAATAAAGGGGAATTTCCCCAGTCTGGCAAAGGAAATAGACTACCAGGAAGCTCAGAGAGTCCCAAAGAAGTTGGACCCAAGAAGGAACACACCAAGGCACATCATCATTACATTAGCCAAGATTAAAATGGAGAGAATCCTAGAAGCAGCAAGAGATAAGTGGACAGTCACCTACAAAGGAGTACCCATCAGACTGTCAGTGGATTTCTCAAAAGAGACCTTACAGGCAAGAGGGGGCTGGAAAGAAGTATTCCAAGTCATGAAATCCAAAGACCTATAGCCAAGATTGCTCTAACCAGCAAAGCTTTCATTTAGAATAAAAGGGCAGATAAAGTGCTTCTCAGATAAAGTCAAGTTCAAGGAGTTCATCATCACCCTTATTATATGAAATGTTAAAGGGACTTATCTAAGAAGATTAAAAAATACGAACAGTGAAAGAACAGCAAACTCACAGTTATTAACAATCACACCGGAAACAAAAGCAAACTAAGCATACAGCTAGATCAGGAGCAGAAACAGAAATGGAGATCACATGGAGGGTTAGCAACAGGGGAGTGGGAAGAGGAAGGGTGGGGAGAAGATACAAAGAATAAGTAGCATAGACAGTGGGGAGAAAATAGACAGGGGAGGGTAAGAGTAATGTGGGAAGTGTAGACGTTAAAGAACTTATGACACATGGACATGAACTAAAGGGGGAAATGTAAGTGGGAGGGGTGTGCAGGATGGAGGGGAATGAAGGAAGAAAGGGGACAACTGTAATGGCCTAATCAATAAAATACATTAAAAAAAACTTCACTGTGAAAAAAAAAAATCATCTGACAGTGTTATGGGAGGCCCTTGTATGTAACTAACTGCTTTTCTCTTGCTGTTTTTAAGATTGTGTGTGTGTGTGTGTGTGTGTGTGTGTCTTTTACATTTTGCCTTTTAATTACAGTGTGTCTTGATGTGGGACTCTGGATTTATCTTGTTTTGGATGGACTCTGTATGCTTCCTAAACCCTGTGTCTTTCTTCAAATAGTTTCTCAATCCCTTCTCCTTCTGGTACCTCTATGATGAGCATGTTGTTATGCTTAACATCGTCCCAGAGCTCCCTTAAACTATCCTTTCTTTTTTCTTTTTGCTTCTCTAATTGGATATTTTCTTCTGCTTTTTCTTCCAAACCACTGACTTGATTCTCTGCCTTATTTAATCTGCTATTGATTCCTTGTAGTGTATTTCTTTTTTCATTTATTGTATTCTTCATTTCTGACTGTTCTTTTTGTGGTTTCTTCATATTTTTTTTCACCATTGAAGACCTAAGTTCCTTGAACTTCCTTGTAATCATTGTTTTTAACTCTATTCATTTGCATGGCTCCATTTCCTTTAGCTATTTGTCTTCCCATTTTGGCTGCCTTTCTGTGTTTGTTTCTATGTATTAGATAGATCTGCTATGTCTCTCAGGCTTGTTTGGGTGGCCTTATATAGTCGGTGTCCTGTAGGGCCCAGTGGCACAGCCTCCCCATTCACTTGAGCTGGATGCTCCAGGTGTGCCTCCCATGTGGGCTGTGCATAACCTGTTGTATTTGAAGCTTGATTGTTATTGGCACATCAGTGGGAGGGATTGACCCCTAGACCAATCATCTGTGAAGACTGACCACAACTACAGAGAAGGATCAGCTGTGCAGGGGCTAACCCACAGAGCACAACTTGCTTCAGTGAGTTCTGTTGCCTGATGAGTTTGCCCCTTGAGTGTGTTGTTTGTGAAGTTGGTTGGGTGGTGCAGTGCTCTGGCATAGTCTGAAGCTGTCCACTGGGTGCATTGGCTCTGGGGCCCTCTGGAAGGTGCAGACCAAGATCGGCCACTGCTGGAGCCCTGCCCAGGCCACCCAGTATGAGCTACAACACAATTTGCAGATGGCTGCTACTTGTGCTGGGCTTGGAGGTACCCAGGTGAGACCAAGCTGCAAACCAAGGCTGGCTGCTATTGTGCCTGGCCTGGGATCACTTAGCAAGAGGTATGAGGCACCCTTAGCTCATATGCTGCTTGTTTGGGGTTTATAAGTCTCTGAGAGATTTTAGGAAAGTTTTCAACATGAACCAATACAGGCCATTTGTATGGAAAAGTCACTGGAAGAAGTTGGGGGTGGGGTGCCCAAATTGGGTGGGGAGAGGTCTTAGGGAATCACCAGAACAATCTCAGCCAGGTTGATGGATACCTAGATATGGCACCTTCCTGTACTCACAGGGGAGGGCTCAGTAATGGAACAATTGTCTCTGTCAGCATTTCAGACAATTCAGTTCTTCCCTGTATGTCCCTGGTTACTTCCTAGCTGCTGCCCCAGCATTGGATCTCAGAACGAGTGAGTCTGAATAAGTCCATGCACAGGCAAGAGGAATACCTGAGACTCCAGAAACTTTCCATCTCAGCCACAATCCCTGCTGATTTCAAAGCCAGAAATTATGGGGATTTCTCTTCCTGGCAGTGTAAGGATTTATCTTCCTGGGCTGGGGGACCTGGTGCAGGCTAGGAACCCTCACTCCTCAGTGGGGACCTTTGCAGCTGAGATATTCTTCCTGATTCTTTACCACCACAGGTGGGTATGAGACCAGTCCTCCATTTCCCCATCCCTCCTACCAGTCTCAGTGTGGCTTCTTTATATCCTTAGTTATAGGAATTCTGGTCAGCTAGATTCCAAGTTGTTCTCATGATGGTTGTTCTGCAGTTTAGTTGTAATTTTGATGTGGTCATGGGAGAATATGAGTACCTCATTTAGCTACTCTGCCATCATGACTTGAAGCTCTCCTTAATACAATTTTAATCATTATTCATGAGTATATTTTAAGCTAGGTTTAATGATGTGTAAATAAAGCTGGTAGAATGATTATTTTCATTTCCTGAAACAAGAATAATAACAAATGTGATGAAAAATGAATATGAGGGAAACTGTATCACTGCTAAAAGCCAGAGAAGAGATGGGCAGCAGGACGGACATAGCCAGAAATGTGAAATATTGCCACAATACCACACTTAAATTTTTTAGTTTGTTTTTAAAAGAGACACACAGAATTGTCTTTCTTGAGAAGGAAGATAACTCTTGGAAAGTATAAAAAGAAGGCCTTGAGCATTATGAACACCTCACAACCTAGAAGGGCAGAGGATGTTATGGAACAGGATCATTCCCTTTGAGGTCAACTTTTCACATGATGGAAGTCACCTGAAGGAAACCTAAGGCATGGGCTACAATATCAATGGGGACAGGGGAAGACTCTATCCAAAAATAGATTCACTACACCTGGTCTCATCGCTAGGAAGGAGTCCAGGGGCCATACTGGCCTCAGTCCCCTGGGTGTCACAGGTAGTGAAAAATCCTCAAAGATACAGTTTTTCGGAGTCCAGGGTTCTCATCATTACACCACCAAATCTCCAGTGTACGATTTTTGAATCATTATGGTATTGGTACTGGACTAGGCAGATAAATCAGTAGACTTGAATAATGTCCCCCAAACTGGCCCAAATATAAAAGTATTCAACAACAGTTTCAGCAGAAATAAATGTGAAAACAATTTTTTAGCAGTTTTGAGAGAATTGGATAATCACTTAAAGAGATTTCTAAATTTTTGCCTATTTTTGAGTTATTTCTTTGCTATTGAATTGTATGAATTCTTGGTATATTTTGGATATTAACACCTTCTCCAATAGATGGTACAAATATTTTTCCTACTTTGTATTTTGTGTTTTTCATTTTGTTGATAGTTTCTTTTGCTGTGCAGTTTGATGTAGTCTCATTGTTTATTTTTTTCTTTTGTTGCTTGTATTTTAGGTGTCATAGTTCCCAAATTCAAAATTTTAGTTTATTGTATAGCCCAAGTATTGATCAGTTTGCTGAAGTTCTAGGATCATTTTCTCATTAATAGTTTAGGTTTTTAGTTTTCAAACTGGCCAATAAACTTGAAGCCAAGATATTCCCTAATATTTCTGATGAGACCTGGAGACCTGGTTTATCTCAGTTTGCTTCTTTTTGGTTTTCTGATGTTTTCTCCTGTGCTGATTTTTCTCTTCAAATCTCACTATGGTAGAGTCTCAATCTTTTTTAGTTTTATGACATTTTCCCCAGAGCACACCGCATAATCCTCTCATTCTCTGTATGTAACATTACCCATTTTTCTGTCTTATATCATAGCTTCTTTATCTTTAAACTGAAACTCATCATTACGTTGTTTTTCTGAACCAAGAGACAATGCCTCTTTGATGAATCATGCCATTAGAGGGCAGAAGAAACTGCAGTTAGTTCTTTTAAAAAGCAACTTTTCCCCCTTGTTTTTTAAAATTACAAACTCAACTATTGCCCAGAAATACAAATGTCCAACTAACATTTGAGAAAGTTAAATGCCACTGGTAATGAAAATGTCAATAAAACAAAGTCCCATTGCATTCAGGCATTTAAAGTCACCTGTAAGTCCAACATCAACCTAATTCTGCATCCTCCCACTACCTTGACATCTCCAGCAGGATCTGTCTACGATAGTTTTTCATTAAGTTTGCCCAGATCATAATACCCAATCTCAATTTCAAGCTTTATTTTTTTGTTTTTATTTCTAACAAAGCTGTACATAGTTTAAAAAGCCATAAATTTCAGGCTGACAGGGACCAGAGGGGAGAGGGGAGAGAATCACAGGGGGAAAGGGGAAGGACTCACATGAATAAGTATAAAGGACACATGGACAGTAACTAAGGTGGGGGGCAGAAATGGGAGGGAGGTGGGGAGCACTGGGGGGGCAGGGCTGGGAATATAAGACAGAAAACTGTATTTGAACAAGAATTAAATTAAAAAATAAAAATAAAAAAATAAAATAGAATTTTCTTTTTATTTAGGAAAAAAAATACGTCAGTCTCCTGCTCTACTCATTGAACCTTGACATTAATTCTTTGGAGATAGTCAATTTTAACTCTGCTAGTTCTTTCTTTAAAAAGCTTTTTATATATAAAGAGTATACTCTTATTTCTTGAATTTTCAGCTTCAAGTATTAGTTATTACTGACTTTAGCACCTCCTTCTTCCTGCCCCCACATACATATATATCTTTTCCCATCCTCCAAATAAGTTTTATCATTTGGGCTAAATTGAAATAGTCTGTACATTGTTATCTCAATATATATTGTTCAGAATCAAGTCACTTTACATATTAGGATTTGTTTCTTTTGAAACTTTGTTTTTCCTGGAATTAATAAGTGGCTTATTTTTAAAAAGTGTTTTATTGCCTGTAGATTACTGAAAATGCAAACCTTCTTTCAATATATTCAAATAAATCAGTGTTTCTTCAGTTTTATTTATTTTTTTGTTGTTGCCATAATCCTCCTAGGACTTCCTTTCTACCTATTTCTATTAAAAGTTTTTGTCTTCTTCAGCCTGCCGAGCAGGTACGACCTTACAAACTGCTTTGTCTTCCACCTAGGGATTTTTCTCATCCTCTCTCCTGCACTGGATCTTCGAGATTCCCATTCTACATCTCTTCCTAGTTTTGTTTCCTCATTTTGGGTTGAGGACGCATGCTCTAGTAAATTCTTGAGAAAGCTGCATCAAAAGAAAATTTTTTGAGAGCCTGTAATATTAAAAGTGTTCTTACTTCCATCCCCCTCCACACTTGACTTATAGTGTGGCTAGGTGTAGAATTCCAGGTTGGAAATCACCACAGACATTTTTCATAATATAGTTTCTGGTATTGTTGATGAGGAGTTCAAAACTATTCTGACTCCTAATAATCTATTTGTATGTGATTTTATTTTCCTCTCCCAGGAAACTTTTGGGAACTTCCTTTATCTTGAGTGTACTTGAAAAGCCAATAATGTGCATTGATATGAGCGTTTTCAAATTTATTTTGCTAAGTACTCTGTGAGCCCCTTCAATCTGAAAATTCATGGCTTTCAGTTCTAGAAAGCTTTCTTTTTATTGAAATATTTTCCATTTCACTTTTTTCCTACAACTTATTATTTAAATGTTAAATTTCCTGGGCTGATCTTCCAATTTTCTTATCTGTTGTCAAGTAGGTTCCCTCGTAGGGTGATCTGATTGGTTCATTTCATTGGGGATCCCTAGCTGCTGATAACTTCTAGGCATTTTCTTTCAGTTAGTGTCCCCAGAGAGGAGCCCTCCACTTTTTAGAATGGAATACAGAAGATGTGGTATAACAAACCCAGCTACCAAATATTTTTTGGGAATCAAGTAGGCTTTATTCAGTATATAGATTACATCACCCCATCTTCAGCACAGCACCACCTTATAGCTATGCCAGATGTCCTCATATCCAGAGGCTTTCTCTTCAAAGGTTCTCTCTGAATTTCTTGGGAAGCTTTTTAAAGTGCTGATACCTGAGTGGATGCCACCCAAGTTTTAGATTTACTACATCTATTTGTGGCCTGAACACCAGGCTTAAATGTTAGACTCTGCCCAGGTAACTCAAGTATGCAGCCAAGGTTGGGAACCACTGTGGGCGAACCTCTCTAAAAGTTCTGGCCTCAGACTTCCAGCCAAGGTGGAGGTGTAGGTAGACACACTGTGCCTCCTCACACAACCAAAATAAGGACAACAACAATTAAAAAAAAACAAAAACCAGTACTGACACAAAATTGAACTGCATTGAAGTCTGACAACCAAGGAGTTAAATCACACACATTCATCTAAACTGGTAGGAGGGGTGGAGTTGGGCAGCCGGGATGAAGAGGGGTTGGAGCAAAGTGGTGGCTGGTGGACCCAGCGAAGCGGCAGATTGTGAAGGGGCATGGCATGCAAGGTGGCTGGAGGATGGGGCGGTCCCACATTCGGATGCACATAAACCAGGTGAAACTGGGGAGTGAGACAGACCACGCAACCCAGGGTCCCAGCATGGGGAAATAAAGCCTCAAAATACCAATTGAAAACACCAGTGGGGGTTGAGATGCCTGGAGAAACTCCCAGTCTCACAGGAGACTCATTGGAGAGACTCACAGGATCCTAGAATGTACACAAACACACCCACATGGAAATCAGCACCAGAAGGGCCCAATTTGCTTGTGGGAAGTGGGGGAAGTGACTGAAATCTGGCAGAGAATGGAACAAGCACCATTGTACCCTTTTTGACCCCTGCCTGCCCCACATACAACATCACAACCCAGCGACTGGGTTGTTCCACCTGGGTGAACACCTAAGGCTCCGCCCCTCACTACATAACAGGCGTGTAAAGACAAAAAAAAAGGCCTAAATGAAAGAACAGATCAAAGCTCCAGAAAAAATACAACTAAGCAACAAAGAGATAGCCAACCTATCAGATGTACAGTTCAAAATACTGGTGATCAGGATGCTAACAGAATTGGTTGAATTTGGTCTCAAATTAGATGAAAAAATAAAGGCTATGCTAAGTGAAATAAAGGAAAATGTACAGGGAACCAATAGTGATGGGAAGGAAACTGGGACTCAAATCAATGAAGTGGACCAGAAGGAAGAAAGAAACATCCAGTCAGAAAAGAATGAAGATCAGAAAAGAATGAAGAAAACAAGAGTTCAAAAAAATGAGGAGAGGCTTAGGAACCTCCAGGACATTTTTAAATGTTCCAGCATTTGAATTATAAGGGAACCATAAGGAGAAGAGGAAGAGCAACAGGTGGAAAAGTTATTTGAACAAATAATAAAGAAGAACCCCCCCATTCTGGCAAAGAAAATATACTTCCAGGAAGTCCAGGAAGCTCAGAGAGTCCCAAAGAAGGGGGACTCTTCCTAAGAGTCCCCCCAAAGAAGGGGGACTCTTTTCTACCTATTGTCTTAGGAGACAATTGTCTCCTAAGTTTATGTGTAATTATCCTTATTCTTTAAACAATTTTAATTCTGTTTCTATTTTAATTTTATGAATATATTATATGTTTAAATGGTTCAAATTTATGAATATGTATATTTATGAATATATATGTACAAATATGTGAAGAACTATCCTTTAACATCTTCTTGTACAACTTCCATCATTAATCACACCCAACTCACACCAAGTAACCACTGTTATTAGGTGCTTGTATATCCTTTCAAAGTTTCTTTAACACATATTAACAGATACATTTTTATTACCCTTCCTTTTTATACAAATAGTTTTAGAACAATACAGTATTAAGCACACCATTTTGCCCTTTACATTTTTCACTAATATACTTGGACATATTTTAAGTCAATACATAGGAAATTTTCCTATTTTTAAAAGCCATGTGGTATTCTGTTGTGCAATTTATTGGGTACCTATTTATAATTTAAATTGTCAACTTTTGCTGTTACAGACAATGTTAGGTACAATAATGATGAATATCATAGTGCTTTTTTCTAGTCTGGCTAATCATTCTTTCAAATGCTCAAAATGACATTACAGGCTAGTTTTTTATCATTCTTTCTACTTTATTTCAAACATTTGTTAATATTTAGTTACACAACAAACTGTATATATTTAAACTACAAAATTTGATAAATTTTGTTCCCTGATGTGTGTGCATCAGTGGATTGATTGCTGGCCTGCAAAACAAATGATCACTGGTTCGATTCCCAACTAGGGCACATGCCTGGGTTGTGGGCCATGTTTCCAGTGGGGGATGTGTGAGAAGCAACCCATACATTAATGTTTCTCTCCCTCTCTTTCTTCTTCCCTTCACCTCACTCAAAAAAATAATAAAATCTTTTTTAAAATTTGATAAATTTTGACATGTACATACCTGCAAAACTATCAACAATCACTATAATCAATATAATGAACAAATCTGTCATCCCTAAATATTTTCTTGTCCCATTTGTAATCCTCCCTTATTCTCACATTCTCAGCCCCCGATAAACCACTGTTATGCTTTCCGGCAATGTAAATTAATTTGAATGTTCTACATGGAACCATAGTGGGTACTCTTTTTTTGGGGGGGGGTCTTATTTCTTCACTCAGAATAGTTGTTTTGAGATTTGCCCATGCTGTGATATGTATTTGCTTTTGTTAACAAGTAGAATTTTTTAAATTTTTGTTTATTCATCTAATGTCCATCTATTGATCAATAGATCTATTGATCTATTGATGTCCATCTATTGATGGACATTTGGGTTGTATACAGTGTTTGGTTATTACAAGTAAAGCTACTAAAACAATCATGTACAAGTCTTTTTACAGATATATGTGCTTTCATTTTTCATGGGTAAATACCTAAGAACAAAATACTGGATCATATGACAGATGTCTGTTAAACACTCAAGAAATTGCCAAACTGTTCTAAAGTGGCTGACCACGCTATATTTCCATCAGCAACATCTGAGAATTCCAGTTTGTTCACATCTTTGTCAATGCATGGTGTGGCCAATCTTTTTAATTTTAGCCATTCTCGTAGTAAGTGGTGTCTCATTGTAGTTTTAATTTACATTTCCTGTTAAGTACTTACATGCTATTTGCCATTCAAGTATCTTCCTTAGCAAAGTGTCTGTTTTAAACTTTCACTCATTTTTAAATTGAATTATTTTACTTTGAGAGTTTTTTAAGTTCCTTATCAAATATATAACCTGCAAATATTTTCTTCTGGTGTAAGGCTTGCCTTTCATTTACCCAACATGGTCTTTTGCAGACCAGATTTTCTGATTTTGATGAATCCAATCTATATGTTTAATCTTTTAAAGATTATTTGGTGGTGTTTCTGGGAAATTGTTGTCTAACCCAAGTTCACAAAGATTACTCCTGTGTTTTCTTCTAAAAATGTTATAGTTTTAGGTTCTACACTTAAATCAATGATCCACTTTTAATACTAACTTCACTGAGATATATTTCACATACAATAAAATTTACCCTTTCAACATATACAGTTCAGTGGTTTTTAGTATATTCATGATCCTGTGCCTCCATCACTGTCATATAATTTTAGAACACTTTCATCACGCCCAAGAGAAACCTCAGATATCTATCATTCTCCATGCTTTCCTCATCTCAGCTCATGGCAACAATGAATCTATGTTTAATTTCTGTGGATTTGCCTGTTATGGACATTTCATATGAATTAAATCATACAATATGTGGCCTTTTGTGTCTGGCTTTTTTTCACTTAGCATGCTGTTTCATGCTAAGCACTATTCATGTGGTAGTGTGTATCAGCACTTTATTTTTATTGCCAAATAGTATTCCATTGTGTGACTATACCATATGTTGTTAATGTGTCAGCTGATGGGAATTTGACTCATTTCTCCTTTTTGGCTCTTGTGAATTAAGCTTCTATAGACATTCATGTACAAGTTTTTCTGCGGATTTATATTTTTGATTCTCAGTGCTGTAAGTGGAATTGCTAGATCATGTGCTGTATTGTTTTCCAAAGCAACTGTATCATTTTATATTCTCACCAATAGTGTATGAGAGTTCCAATTTCTCTGCATTTTCCCCAACACTTGTTATTGTCCATTTTTTGTTTACAGCCTTCTTGGTAAATGTAAACCAGTATTTCACTGTGCTTTGGATTTGCATTTTACTAATGATTGATGATATTAAGCACTTTGCATGTACTTATTGGGCATATTTGCATATTTTTTAAAGAAATGTCTATTCCAATTCTCTGTCCATTTTTTTACTTAGGCTATTTGTCTTTTTACTGTTGAATTGCAAGAGTTCTTTATAGTGTCTGGGTTTAAGTGCCTTATCAAAAATACGATTTGCAAATATTTTCTCTTGAAATATTTTCTCCACAAATATTTTGTGGAGTGTCTTTTTACTTCTTCGGTGCTCTTTGAAACACAAAAGTTTTTTATTTTAATGATATTCAATTTATTCTATTTTTTTTTTGTTGTTGCTTGTGCCTTTGGTGTCACATCTAAGAAAATACTACCTAATCTATAGGTAGATTAATCTAATCTACCTAACTTGTACATGAATGTCTATAGAAGCTTATTTCACAAGAGTCATGAAGATCTACTCCTACATTTTTATCCAAGAATTTTATTATTTTAGCTCTTATATTTAGGTCTATGATGCATTTTGAATTAATTTTTGGTGGGAGGTAGGGGTCTACCTTCATTCTTTTGCATATGGATGTTCATTTCTTCCAGTACCATTTGTTGAAAGACTATTCTCTACTCATTGAATGCTAGCATCTTCTCCAAAATCAATTGACCATAAATGTAAGGGTTTATATGTGAATTATTAATCCCATTCCCTTGATACATATTCTTACCCTTAACCCAGTACTATGCTGCACTTTTATAGTGAGTTTTGAAATTGGGAAGTGCAAGTTCTCCAAGTTTCCTTTTTAAAAATATATTTTATTGATTATTCTATTACAGTTGTCTCATTCCCCCATTAATACCCCCTTCATTCCCCTCCACTCTGCACACGCCCTCCCCTCACATTGCCCCGCTTTAGTTCATGTCCATGCATAACAAGTTCTTTGGGTTCTACATTTCCCACACTGTTCTTGCCCTCCCCCTGTCTATTTTCTACCTACCATCTCTATGCTACTTATTCTCTGTACCTTCTCCCCCCTTCTCCTCCTCCCACTCCCCTGTTGCTAATCCTCCATGTGAGCTCCATTTCTGTGGTTTCACTCCTGATCTAGTTATCTGCTTAGTTTGCTTTGGTTTTACATGTGATTGTTTATAACTGTGAGTTTGCTATCCTTTCACTGTTCATATTTTTTAATCTTCTTATTCTTAGATAAGTCCCTTTAACATTTTATATAATAAGGGCTTGGTGATGATGAACTCTTTAAACTTGACCTTATCTGAGAAGTGCTTTATCTGCCCTTCCATTCTAAATGAGAGCTTTGCTGAATAGAGCAATCTTGGATGTAGGTCTTTGGATTTCATGACTTGGAATACTTCTTTCCAGCCCCCTCTTGCCTGTAAGGTCTCTTTTGAGAAATCCACTGACAGTCTGATGGGTACTCCTTTGTAGGTGACTGTCTCCTTATGTCTTGCTGCTTCTAGGATTCTCTCCTTCATTTTTATCTTGGGTAATGTAACTGTGATGTGCCTTGGTGTGTTCCTCCTTGGGTCCAACTCCTTTGGGACTTTCTGAGCTTCCTGGATTTCCTGGGGGTCTATTACCTTTGCCAGATTGGGTAAGTTCTCCTTTATTATTTGTCCAAATAAGTTCTCCACTTGTTGCTCTTCCTGTTCCCCTTCTGGTACTCCTATAATTCAGATGTTGGAATGTTTAAAGATGTCCTGGAGGTTCCTAAGCCTCTCCTCATTTTTTTGAATTCTTGCTTCTTCCTTCTTTTCTGTTTGATTGTTTCTTTCTTCCTTCTTGTCTACTCCATTGATTTTAACTTTAGTTTTGTTTCCATCACTATTAATTTCCTGTGCATTTTGCTTCATTTCACTTAGTGTAGCCTTCGTTTTTTTCATCTGATTTGTGACTAAAATCAACCAGTTCTGTGACCATCCGTATCACCAGTATTTTGAACTGTGCATCTGATAGGTTGGCTATCTCTCTGTCACTTAGAAGAATTGGCTCTGGGGCTTTGAGCTGTTCTTCTGCTTGAGCCACAGTGTTTTGGTTTGTTCGCGCTTGTTACATATGAGGGTCGGAGTCTTAGGTGTTCACCAAGATGGGGCCACCCAGGTTGCTGGGTTGTGATGCTGTATGTGGGGGTGGGGCCAGAGAGGGGCAATGGCATCTGTTCTGCTCTCTCTCAGATTTCAGTCCCCTCTGCTGCTTCCCACAAGTGAATTGGGCCCTTCTGGTGCTGGTTCCCAGGTGTGTGGACTTGTGCACCCTCCAGGACCCTGTGGGTCTCTGCAATGAACTCTCCTGTGAGTCTGGGAGCCTCTTCTGGCACCTCAATCTCTGAAAGTTTTTCCAATGAGTGGTTTTCAGCTTTATTTCCCATTATTGGGGCCCTGGGTTGCGGGGTCCATCTCACTGACCATTTTTAAACCAGCTGATTTATCTGCGCATGAGTGTGTGTCTGCTGTCAGCCAACAAATTTGCTTGCTTCACTGGGTTTGCTCATTTTCTCCCCATGCCTGGGTCACCAACAACCACCTTTTCTTGCTGGGAGCTCTCTCCGCTGGCCGCTGACTTCACCCCTCTTACAGGTCTGGATGAATGGTTTGTTGTCGGACTTTGATACATACAGTTCAATTTTCTGTCTATTTTTCTTGTGTTTATGTTCATAAATCTTTGTTGTTCTTAAATTTGTTTTTTTTTAAATATAATTTTTATTTAATTCTTGTTCAAGTACAGGTTTCTGTCTTATAATCTTAAATTTGGTTGTGAAAGGAGGTAGAGTATTTCCACCTACACCTCCATCTTGGCCAAAGGCCTCTTTTTTTAAGTATATGTTTTTTAGCTATTCTGAGTCCCTTGTATTTTCATGATTTATTTTTATTTTTATCAGATTTTATTTTTTTTAATTTGAATTTTTATTTAATTCTTGTTCAAGTACAGCTTTCTGTCTTATATTCCTAGCCCTGCCACCTCCCCCCGCCCAGTGCTTCCGAACTCCCTCCCATTTCTGCCCACCACCTTAGTTATTGTCAATGTGTCCTTTATACTTATTCATGTGAGTCCATCCCCTTTTCCCCTATGATTCTCTCCCCTCTCCCCTCTGGTCCCTGTCAGCCTGTTCCATATTTGAGTGTCATGGGTCATATTTTGCTTTTTTGTTTGTTTTGTTGTTTAGATTCCTGTTAACAGTGATATCATATGGTATTTGTCTTTCACTGCCTTGCTTATTTCACTCTGCATAATGCTTTCCAGTTCCATCCATGATGTTGCAAAGGGTAGGAGTTCCTTCTTCCTTTCTGCAGCATAGAAATCCATTGTGTAAATGTACCATAGATTTTTGATCCGGTCATTTACAAATGGGCATCTAGGTTGCTTCCAAATCTTGGCTATCGAAAATTGTGCTGCTATGAACATCAGGGTGCATAGGTTCTTTCGGATTGGTGTTTCAGGGTTCTTAGGATAAGCTCCTAGTAATGAAATTGCTGGGCCAAAAGGCACATTCATTTTTAGTTTTCTTAGAAAATTTCATACTGTTTTCCATAGTGGTTGTTTCAGTCTGGAATCCCACCAGCAGTGAACTAGGGTCCCCTTTTCCCCACAACCTCTCCAGCACTTGTAGCTTGTTTCTTTGTTTATGATAGCCATTCTGACTGGGGTAAAGTGGTATCTCATTGTGGTTTTAATTTGCACCTCTCTGATAGCAAGCGATATTGAGCATCTGTTCATGTGTCTCTGGATCCTCTGTATGTCCTCCTTGGAGAAATGTCCATTCAAGTCCTTTGCCCATATTTTAATTGGGTTGCTCGTCTTCTTTGAGTGGAGTCGAGTGAGTTCTTTGTATATTTTGAAGATTAAACCTTTGTCTGAAGTATCATTGGCAAATATGTTTTCCCAAACAGTTGCTTCTCTTTTTATCTTGATACTGTTTTCCTTAGCCATGCAGAGATTTTTAATTGTTATGAGATCCCATTTGTTTACTATTTCCTCTATGCCCCTTGCTCTAGGGGACGTATCAGTAAAAATCTTGCTGCGTGGAATATCTGAGATTTTCCTGCCAATGCTCTCCTCTAGGGCTTTAATGGTTTCCCGGCTTATATTTAAATCTTTTATCCACCTTGAATTAATTTTGGTGTATGGTGTAAGTTGGTGCTCGAGTTTCATTTTCTTGCATGTAACTGTCCAGTTCTCCCAACACTATTTGTTGAAGAAGCTATCTTTATTGCATTTTATGTTATTGCCCCCCTTGTCTAATATTAATTGACTGTAGAGAATTGTGCTTATTTCTGGGCTCTCTGTTCTATTCCATGGGTCTATGTGCCTGTTTTTATGCCACTACCAGGCTGTTTTGATTACAGTGGCCTTGTAATACAGTTTGATATCAGGTATTGTGATCCCTCCTACTTTGTTCTTCTTTCTCAAAATTGTAGCTGCTATTCTGGGTCTTTTGTGGTTCCATATAAATTTTTGAAGTGTTTGTTCTATGTCTGTGAAATATGCCATTGGCACTTTAATAGGTATTGCATTGAATCTGTAAATTGCTTTGGGTAGTATGGACATTTTGATGATGTTAATTCTTCCAATCCATGAACACAGTATGTGTTTCTATTTGTTTGTGTCTTCCTTGATTTCTTTCTTCAGTGTTGTGTAGTTTTCTGCATACAGGTCTTTTACCTCCTTGGTTAGGTTTATTCTCAGATATTTTATTTTTGTTTTTCCTATGCCGAATGGGATTTTTTTCTTGATTTCTGCTTCTGCTGTTTCAATGTTGGTACACAAAAATGCCTTTGATTTCTGGATATTGACTTTGTATCCCACTGTTTTGCCAAATTCATTTATTAGTTTGAGCAGTTTTTTGGTAGAATGTATAGGATTTTCCATGTACACTATCATGTCATCTGCAAACAATGCCAGTTTTGTTTCCTCCTTTCCGATTTGGATGCCTTTTATTTCCTTTTCTTGTCTGATTGCTGTGGCTAGAACTTCTAATACTATATTGAATAGAAGTGGTGAAAGTGGACAACCTTGTCTTGTTCCTGATCTTAGTGGAAAAGCTTTTAGTTTTTGCCCATTGAGTATGATGTTGGCTGTAGGTCTTTCATATATGGCCTTTATTATATTGAGGAATGCTCCCTCTATTCCCACTTTGCTGAGTACCTTTATCATAAATGGGTGTTGTACCTTATCAAAAGCTTTTTCCGCATCTATTGATATGACCATGTGGTTTTTGTCTTTGCTTTTGTTTATGTGGTGTATTACATTTACTGATTTGCGGATATTGAACCATCCTTGCATCCCTGGGATGAATCCCACTTGGTCATGGTGTATGATCTTTTTGATGTATTGTTGGATGCGATTTGCCAATATTTTGTTGAGGATTTTAGCATCTATGTTCATCAGTGATATTGGCCTGAAGTTTTCTTTCTTTGTTGTGTCTCTATCTGGTTTTGGAATTAGGATGATGCTGGCTTCATAAAAAGAGTTTGGGAGTTTCCCATCATTTTGGATTTTTTGGAATAGTCTGTGAAGAATAGGGGTTAGCTCTTCCTTAAACGCTTTGTAGAATTCTCCTGTGAAACCATCTGGTCCAGGGCTTTTGTGTGATGGGAGTTTTTTGATTACTGCTTCAATTTCATTTGCTGTTATTGGTCTGTTCAGGCTTTCTACTTCTTCTTCATTGAGTTTTGGAAGATTATATTTTTCTAGAAATTTGTCCATTTCACCTAGGTTTTCAAATTTCTTGGCATACAGTTCTTCATAGTAATTCCTTACAATCCCTTCTATTTCTGTGGTATCAGTTGTAATCTCTCCTCTTTCATTTCTGATTGTGTTTATTTGTGTCCTCTCTCTTCTTTTCTTAATGAGCCTACTTAAAGGCTTGTCTATTTTGTTTATCTTTTCAAAAAACCAACTCTTGGATTCATTGATCCTTATAATTGTGCTTTTGGTCTCTATGTCATTTAATTCTGCTCTGATCTTGGTTATTTCCTTCCTTGTACTTGCTCTGGGCTGTCTTTGTTGTTGTTCTTCGAGTTCTTGCAGGCGTCGGGTTAGGTTGTTTGTTTGAAATGTTTCTATTTTCTTTAGGTAAGCCTGTATTGCTATGAACTTCCCTCTCAGGACTGCCTTGGCCGTGTCCCATAAGTTTTGGGTTGTTGTGAGTTCATTTTCATTTGTTTCCAGAAACTTTTTGATTTCTTCCCTAATTTCAATCTTGACCCATTCGTTGTTTAATAGCATACCATTCAGTCTCCATGATTTTGGGTGTTTTGGGTTTTTTCCTTTGGGGTTGGTTTCTAATTTCAGTCCCTTGTGGTCAGAGAAAATGCTTGGTATGATTTCAATTTTCTTGAATTTGTTGAGGCTCATTTTGTGTCCTATCATGTGGTCTATCTTTGAAAATGTTCCATGTGCATTTGAAAAGAATGTGTATTTAGCTTCTTTGGGATGAAGCGCTCTATATATATCAGTCAAGTCCATTTCTTCTAGAGTTTCATTTAATGCTGCTATATCTTTGTTGATATTTTGTTTGGAAGATCTGTCCATTTTTGACAGTGGGGTGTTAAAATCCCCTACTATAATTGTGTTGCTGTCAATATCTTTCTTGAAGTCTTCTAGGATTTTTCTTATATATTTGGGTGCTCCTATGTTGGGTGCATATATATTTATGATGTTAATGTCTTCGTGCTGGATTCTTCCCTTGAGCAATATGAAGTGACCTTCTGGGTCTCTCTTTATGGCCCTTTTTTTGAAGTCTATTTTGTCTGATATTAGAATTGCTACCCCGGCTTTTTTTTCTTGTCCATTTGCTTGGAAAATTTGTTTCCAGCCTTTCACTTTTAGTCTGTGATGGTCTTTTGTCCTGAGGTGGGTCTCCTGTAGGCAGCATATGTGTGGGTCATGCTTTCTTATTCATTCAGCTATTCTATGTCTTTTAATTGGTGCATTTAATCCATTTACGTTTAAGGTTATTATTGAAAGGTACTTATTCATTGCCATTTATGTGCCTGTGTTCCTCTCTATCTCTCTCTTTTCCTTCCTTTCCTTAAAGCAGCCCTTTTAGTAATTCTTGTAGAGCTGGTTTTGTGGAGGCATATTCTTTTAGACTTGTTTTACCTCAGAAGCTCTTTATTTGGCCTTCTATTTTGATTGAGAGCCTTGCTGGGTAAAGTAGCCTTGGTTGTAGGCCTCTGTTTCTCATTACTTTGAATATTTATTGCCATTCTCTTTTTGCTTAGAATATTTCCATTGAGAAGTCAATAGCCAACCTTATGGGGCCCCTTTGTATGTTACTTCCTTTTTCTCCCTTGCTGCCTTTAGGATTCTCTCTTTGTCTTGGAGTTTTGCCATTTTAATGGTGATGTGTCTTGCAGTAGGCCTCTTTGGGTTCCACTTGATTGGGACTCTCTGCGATTCCCAAATGCATGTTATTTTATCTCTCCTCAACTTAGGAAAATTTTCCGTTATTACTCTTTCAAGTAGGTTTTCCATCCTTTGTTCTTCTTCTTCTCCTTCTGGTATTCGTATTATTCGGATATTATTATGTTTCATATTGTCTTGCCTTTCTCTTAAATTGTCCTCATTTTTTCTGAGTCTCTTTTCCATGACTTGGTCCATTTGGGAGATTCTTTCTACCCTGTCTTCAATCTCACTTATGTGGTCTTCCACCTCATCGATCCTACTCTTCATACCTTCTACTGTGTTCTTCAGTTCAGAAATTGTATTCTTCATTTCCTCTTGGCCTTTGCTAATGGTTTCTATTTCCTTTTTCATGTTGGTATAGTTTGCAGAGAGTTCATTGTAGCTCCCCTGTAGTTTCTGGTAGCTCATTGTAAGCTCTTTGAATTTCCTGATAAGCAGTGCTTTGAATTCAATATCTGATAGTTGACTTGCCTCTATTTCATCTAACATTCTTTCTGAGACTTCCTCCTTTTCTTTCATTTGGGGATTGTTTCTTTGTCTTCCCATTGTTTGTGTTGCTCTTCTTGTTGGCCTCAGCTTCTTATATTGATCTGTTCTGGTTCCCTGAGTTTATGGTGTGAACTTCTGTGGTGGGATGCCTGTGAAAATCAGTGGTGCAGTCTCCTGCAGGTATCTTGGTGTTCTCTGCTTCCACCTACTCCCCTTGTTGGTTTCCAGCTGGTCAAACCTTTTCTTCTGATCTCACTAGCTGAAGCAGCCTGAGGGGCTATTAGTGTGGCCCTTCTCGAGTCTCGGTGAACTCAACTGGTCTTGCCAGTGCCCTCCCAAGATCCAGACTGGTGCCGCTCTCCCATGCCCAACTGAGATCAGATTTTTCCCCAGACTTCCCAGCCCTGGCCTGGAGTGAGGGCTCTCGCTCCCAGCTAGGCTTTCCTGGTCTCGCAGGCTTGGGCATGGACCTTTCCCAGTGCTGTGGCTGAACACACAGGGCAACTCACAATTCTTCCAAGCTGGCAGCCACAGCCTGACTCCTGGTGCTTCTCAGTCTGTGCCTGGCTGGGTAGGGATGGAGCTGCTTGCTGGCTCTCTTCCAGGGGCCTTGCTAAAGTAGCCCGTGACTCTCAGGGTTTGTGGGAGACCAGGCTCTGTCCCTGTGCTACAGGGAACACACAGGCGGCTCTCAATTCTCCCAAGCCGGCAACCACAGCCTGAATCCATGGGTTATCAGAGCTCTCTGGTTTGTTTCCCACTGCCACTCCTCTTTCTGCCACTAAAGGCAAACCGATCTCTCCTGGTGTTTTCCAATCTGCACCCTGCTGGATAGAGAGGGTGCCAGTGACTAGTTCTCTCCCAGGGTTGTTGTTGTCTGCCCTCAGCTCTCAGAGACCGGGGTGGCCTGGCCAGGGCCCTGGTGTGGCCTGGGGGAGGGCCTGCAGCCTCTGCGCTGTTCTCTTATACCTTTGATCTGCAGTCGTCTCCTCTCCTCAACCTCTTGTCATTCAGTGTCCACTACATTTTCTGGAGTCCTGCCTTCCTATATGCTGGGTCCCTGTTGGCTATCCTCTGCGCTCCTCCGCCTTCATATGAATTTTAGAATTAGCTTGTCCATTTCTGCAAAAATAACAAGCAGCTGGGATTTTGATAGGATTACACTGAATCTATAGATCTCTTTTGGTAGTATTGCTATCTTAACACATTAAGTCTTTTAGTCCATGAACATGGGATATCTTTCCACTTATTTATATCATCTTCAGTTTCTTGTGGTAATGTTTTATGGTTTTAATATACAAATTTTGTGCATTCTTGGTTAAATTTTCTCCTTTATAAATTATAAATTTATAATTTATATAGCTTACTATAGCTTCAAAAATTATAATACTTATAATATTATATCTTATAATATTATATCTTATAATATTATAAGTATTATAATTTTTGAAGCTCTAGTAAGCTGAATTGCTTTGCTGATTTGATTTTTGGCGATTCATTACTAGTATACAGAACTGCAATAGAGTTTTATGTATTGATCTTGCATTCTGCACTATTATTGAGTGAGTTTTGGTAGTTTTTGTCTTTCTGGATATTTGTGTATCTGCAATTTGAAATTTATCAACATAAAGTTAATCATGATATCCTCTTCTTATTTTTTTAATATCTACAAAATCTGGCATAATGTCATCTCTCTCAATCCTGATATTAGTAATTTGAGTAATTTATATCCTGATTAGTCAGGCTAAAAATGTATTAATTTTATTGATCTGAAAATACAAGCTTTTGGTCTCATTGATTTTTTAGTATTGTTTTTTAATTTACTATTTCATTGATTGCTGTTCTAATCCTTTTTCTTCCTTTTGCTTACTTTGTATTTCACTTGCTCCTCTCTAGTTTCATAAGGTGAAAAGGTGAAGTTATGGCTTTGAGATATTTCTTTTTCTAATACAGGCAAGTCTAAATTCCACATTAGCTGCATTTAACACATTTTTACATTGTGTTTTCATTTTAATTCAGTTCACAATTCTGATTTCTTTTTTAAAAGATTTTATTTATTTATTTTTAGAGAGAGGGGAAGGGAGGGAGAGAGGGAGGGAAATATCAATGTGTAGTTGCCTCTTGTGCAGCCCATGCTGGGGACCTGGCCCACAATCCAGGCATGTGCCATGACTGGAAATCGAACCAGCGACCCTCTGGTCCATAATTTGGCACTCAATCCACTAAGCCACACGAGCCAAGGCTCTAATTTTTTTATTTGTTCTTTCATCCACAGATTATTTAGAATTGTGTTATTTAGTTTCCAAATATTTGGATACTTTTCAGATCCATTTCTGTTTTTGATTTCCAATTTAATTCCATTTGATAAGAGAATATACCTAGCATGGCTTGTCATTACAAAATTACCCTCTTTATCCCTTATCGTAGACAGACATCTCTCTATGTCTGATATTAATAGAGCCACTCCAGCTTTCGTTTGATTAATGCTATAAGCATAGTTATCACTTCTATTTATTTTTTACCTACTTGTATTTTATATTTAAAATGAATTTCTTTTTTAAATATTTTATTTATTTATCTTTAGAGGGGAAGGAAAGGAGAGAGGAAGAGAAACATCAATGTATGGTTGCTTCTCCTGCATCCCCTGCTGGGAACTGGCCTCTGCTGGGACCTGGCCTGCAACCCAGGCATGTGACCTGACTGGGAATCAAACCGCGATCGTCTCGTTCGCAGGCCCGCGCTCAACCCACTGAGCTACGCCAGCCAGGGCTAAAATGAATTTCTTTAGCATATAGTTGGTTCTTGCTTTTTTATTCAATCTAAGCATCTGCTTTTGAGTGGAATATTTAGACCATTTACATTTAAGGTAATTATTGACATGGATAGGATAAATATAATCTGTTCTTTGTTCCTCCTTTTTCTTTTCTTCTGCTTTTTCAGATGAAATAAATATTTTTATTCCATTCCATCTTTCCTACTGCCTTCTTAACTATGACTCGTTATTATGTGATTTTAGTGGTTACTTTAGGGTTTATAGTCTCCATACATCTGTTGTATTATATGAAATTTATAGGGTCTTATCTTTCTCTTTGTTCTATTTTCTAGTGCTTTATATGTTATAAATGGTGTTGGATACTTTTGGTTATAAATTCATCTGCAACAGAAACTTAATTTAAATAATAATTCCAATGACTTCCAGTCAAGATAGTGGCAGAAGAGAGGTTCTGACCAAGATGGAGGCATAGGTAAAAACCCTTCACTTCCTTGCACAACCAAAAGGAGGATAACAACCAATCTAAAATCAATAAATAAAAAATACAGGACTTCCGGCCAAGATGGAGGCATAGGTAGACACACTGTGCCTCCTTGCACAACCAAAATAAGGACAACAAGAATTTAGAAACAAAATAACAACCAGAACTGACAGAAAATTGAACTGTATGGAAGTCTGACAACCAAGTAGTTAAAATAAACACATTAATCCAGACCTGTAGGAGGGGAGGAGGGGGGCAGCAGGTAGAGAGGGGTCCCAGCAAAAAAGTAGTGGTACCGGGCAAGCAAGGCAGCAGCTGGCAAACCCCGGGTGCACAAAATGGCAGCGGGCAGACCCTGAGCTCACAAGCAGTGGCTGGCAGACCCCGGGAAGGGTAGCAATGGGAAGACCCAGCGAGGCAGCAATTGTGAAGCGAGGCACTGCGCACAAGGTGGTTGGCTGATGAGGTAGTCCCACATTTGCACATAGATAATCCAGGTGAAACTGGGGAGGAAAACAGACTGAGCAACCAAGGGTCCCAGTATGGGGAAATAAAGCCTCAAAACACTGAATGAAAACACCTGTGGGGGTTGAGGTGCCTGGAGAAACTCCCAGCCTCACAGGAGAGGTCATTGGAGAGACCCACAGGGTTCTAAAATGGACACTAGCCCACCCACCTGGGAATCAGCACAGAAAGCCCCAGTTTGCTTGGGGGAAGTGGTAGAAGGGATTGAAATTGGACATAGAGCAGAGCAGGTGCCATTGTTCCCTCTTGAACCCCGCCCCCACATACAGTGTCAAAATCCAGCAGCTAGGTTTCCCTGCCTTGATGAGCACCTGAGGCTCCACCCCTCATATGTAACAGGCACGACCAGACCCCCTCCAAAAAATGGCCCAAATGGAAGAATAGATCAAAGCTCCACAGCGATACAACTAAGTGGTGAAGAGGTAGCCAACTTATCAGATGCACAGTTCAAAGCACTGGTGATCAGTATGCTCACAGAACTGGTTGAATTTGATCGCAAATTAGATGAAAAAATGAAGGTGACACTAAGTGAAATGAAGGAAAATGCACAGGGAACCAATAGTGAGTGATGGAAAGAAAACAGACTCAAATCAATGGAGTGAACCAGAAGGAAGAAAGAAAGAACCAAACACAAAAGAATGAAGAAACAAGAATTCAAAAAAAAATGAGAAGAGGCTTAGGAACCTCTAGGACATCTTAAACATTCCAGCATCTGAATTATAGGGGTATCAGAAAGGGAAGAAAAAGAGCAACAAGTGGAAAACTTATTTGAACAAATAATAGAGGAGAACTTCCCCAACCTGGCAAAGGCAATATACTCCCAGGAAATCCAGGAACCTCAGAGAGTCCCAAAGGAGTTGGACCCAAGGAGGAACACACCAAGGCACATCATAATTACATTAGCCAAGATTAAAATGAAGGAGAGAGTCCTAGAATCAGCAAGAGAAAAGGGGACAGTCACCTACAAAGGAGTTCCCATCAGACTGTCATCTGATTTCTCAAAAGAGACCTTACAGGCAAGAAGGAGCTAGAAAGAAGTATTCCAAGTCATAAAAGGCAAGGGCCTACACCCAAGATTGCTCTATCCAGCAAAGCTTTCATTTAGAATGGAAGGGCAGATAAAGCACTTCTCAGATAAGGTCAAGTTCAAAGAGTTTATCATCACCAAGCCCTTATTATATGAAATGTTATAGGTGCTTATTTAAGAAAAAGAAGGTAAACATGTACAGTAAAATGGCAGCAAACTCACAATTATTAACAGCCACACCTAAAACGAAAACAAACTAAGCAAACAACTAGAACAGGAACAGGACCACAGAAATAGAGATCAATGGAGGGTTAGGAACAGGGGAGTGGGAGGAGGAGAGAGGGGGGAAAGGTACAGAGAATAAGTAACATAGATGGTAGGTAGAGAATAGATGGGGCAAGCAATAATAGTATGGGAAATGTGGAAGCTAAAGAACTTATAACACATGGTCATGAACTAAAGCAGTGGAATGTGTGTGGGAGAGGGTCTGCAGGGTGGAGGGGAATGAAGGGGGAAAGGGGACAACTGTAATAGCATAATTAATCAAACATTTTTAAAAAGTAAAATAAAATCAATAAACAACCAAGAGCTCCAGAGAAATCAAACTGCATGGAACTCAGACAACCAAGGTATCAAATTAAAAATCAAGCAGAACAACCAGACTGGTAAAGTGGGTGACTGTGCAGGCTGACTCAGAAAAATCTTGCATGTGGCACACTGTGGGGGCAGAGCTGGGTGCCCATTGTGGCAGGATGCAAGGGAGGGGCTGACTTAAGGCAAAAACTGAGACACAGAGCTGACTGTGGGCTATGGCTGGGGTTGATGTGGTGGAAGATACTCCCAGCCTCATTTGAGAGTTGAAAAGTGGGCTATAGATGAGCAGGCCAGCCACACTGTTTCCTCTCTGGCTCCTCCCTAACAGGCATTGCTGCAGGAAAGAGGGTTGCCCTGCCTGGGTGAATACCTAAGGCCCAACCCCCTTCCAACCTATCAGCTGCACCAAGACAAAGAAATATGGCCCCAATGAAAGAACAGAGCATAACCTCAGAACTACGTGGTGAGGAGACTGCCAACTTGTCTGATGGAGAATTTAAAGGCCTGGTAATAAAATGCTCACAGATCTGATTGAGCTGGGTTGAAAAATGAAAAAAACAAATGAAGGATACCCAAAGTGAAATAAAACAAAATATTCAGGCAACGAACAGTGACAAGAAGGAAACAAGGACTCAAAGCAATGATTTGGACCAGAAGGAAGAAAGAAACATTGAACTGGAACAAAATGAAGAAACAAGAATCCAAAAAACAAAATGAAGAGAGTCTTAGGAACCTCTTGGACAACCTGAAACTTTCCAATATCTGAGTTATAGGGGTGCCAGAAGGAGAAGAACAAGAGCAACAAATTGAAAACTTACTTGAACAAATAAGGAAGAAAAACTTTCCCAAACTGCTGAAGGAAACAGACTTCCAGGAAGCCCAGGAAGCCCAGAAAGTCCCAAAGAATTTGGACCCAAAGAGGAACACATCAAGGCACATCATCATTAAGTTATCCAAGATTAAAGACAAAGAGAGAATCCTAAAAGAAGAAAGGGGAAAGGAGACAGTTACCTACAAAGGAGTTCCTATAAGACTTTCACATGATTTCTCCAAAGAAACTTTGTAGGCTAGAAGGGACTGGAGGGGAGTATTCAAAGTCAGGAACTTTATCTGTGGGGATCCAATGAGGCCTGGATTTAGGGAACTTGACTGTAGATCAGCTTTATGTTTGCCTCTCCAATGTTCTCTTAACATGTTATTTCTTATTTTTGGTATTCCTAAATAATTAAAGTAGTATATATTTAAATATCAAAGGCCCATGAGGGCAGGCTTAGTTATTAATTATTAGGAAAGTCATTTTTCGCTTGACCCAGAATTTAAGTCAAATCTCAGAAGTTACTATGTTTTCTTGGATGAAATGGTAAACTCTTTTTTTGTTCCACCTTTGCACTGGGGATATATTTTAAGGGCTCTAAGTTCATATAGACACTTTGGTTTCAGCTCCCCAGGCACAAGACTTTGTTTCCTATACCAGCTTGAAGTTATAGTCCTATAGCTGCCGTGTCCCCAACAAGCACCAGTTCTTCGAGGTTGACATTGTCTTCCCTCAAGTGCTCAGCTCTCTGGTTTTCTATTTCCTCTTTCTTTTAGAGGACTCAGCTACACACTTGAAGAATGTTTGACATATTTTACTCAGAATTTCTCCATGATCATTTGGTTCCTCTACATTGTCAGGGTCAGAACTTTCCAATTTACTTCTCAACCCACCATCACAAGACCTCCACCTCTGTAGCTTCACTGATGCTGTTCCAAAGGCTGTCAAAGACAAGGAGGCAACACAAGAGATAAAATACCTGACTAAACATGGTGTAAACCATAAAAGTGCTTCAGTTTTCTGAGATAGGTGGACCCAGGAGTAGGCAAGCTGTGTCTACGTCCCTGTAGGCACCTTCTCTGCTCTTGTTGTAGAGGACAGTATAGAACAAGACTTCTGATTTGGAACAGAGGCATTTTACACTGCTGCTCAGATGTCTTAAAATACAATCAACCTTTGCTCAAATAGATGTGCGAGTTGTAAAGTAACAATCATACTGTTTCCTAAGGAAAGTGGGTCATGCAGTTTGTTTACTAGTTTGAGTATCAGAGCTTAGTATCAACCCCACCTAGACTATAGAATGATAAGAGAATAATTTTTTCTTTGACTTTAAATCTGAAGCAGAAAAAAATCATCCAGATTAGTTTATTTGGAAATGACTGGATTACATTGGACAGCATGGGGGCAGGAGGGCTGGAGGCAGGAACTCTGGGTATAGATAAATAGAGGATTTCCACGTCTGCCTACCTCAGTTTCTCCAATTTGCATCTGCTACATATGTTATGTTTCTGTGCTTCTAACAGACAATGTGCACAAGGTCAGGCATCTTGTATGTGTTTCATTAACATCTAATCCCTCCCTTTCTCCTTCCTCTCTGCCTAGCACAAGACATGCAACACAGTAGGTGCCGCACCAAAACATTTGTTTACTTAAAGATTTTTTTTTTAGTAAATGAATAAATGAGAAACGGAGGTGACTACATTGGGAGAAAACAAGCGTAACATTTTTAAACCAAATCTATTTAACTGTATTCAGAGAGAGAGAGAAAGAGACAGACAGAGACAGAGTCAGAGAGAAAGACTTGGAGAGAGACAGGGAGAGACATATTGTGTGAGAGAGAGAGAGCTGCAGATGGAGCAGAGCCACGATCACTGGGTGAAGAGCAGACAACCTAATTGGAGAGCCAGACAGGGTCCCACCTGACTCTTACTGCAGCTGGAAGAAAAAAGGACCAGAAGGTTCAGCGGAAGCAGGATCCCCTCTGCTGCTCCACAGTCTCCCCCCTCCACCCCACTCAGATTGCTCTGTGAGGAGACTTGGAAGCAGTGGGGAGGGGAGGCAGCCGAGTTGGGCTTTCCAGAAAGAGGCAGGATGGTGTGAGCTCAAACGCCCTGCAATTGCTGGCGACACTTGAGTTATTCACAAAGGCTGGAATTCAAATAAGGCTGGCACTGCTCCAAGTCGCAGTGGCTTGGGAGGAGGGAGAAACGCAAATTAACTATTCATCAGGATCTGAGCATTGCATGGGCTCTGAGGGTTCTCCATCTGCATCCCTCCTTCTATCACTGATTTTGGTGGGGGAAGGAGGACTCCTCCAGAAACACTTTATCTGTCAGTCTGGGAGCTGGAGGTGGGGGTGAGGGGGGCTGAAGTTAGGCAGATTTGTCTCATCACATGATGGGGGATCTGTATCATGTGATGACTCTGGTGATGTTGGAGGCAGCATGTGACTCTCAGGACTACGTGGGATCAAAAACAATTTAAATACAAAAACATAAGCAGATTCCCCTCCTCTCTTTTGCCTTTTGGTCTGGCTCTCCCTACCTTTGGGTGAGAGGCTGACTGAATGGAAAACCCATCGTCTTACAGCCACTAACCTGTGAGTGCCCGGGACCTGGAGACCAGGCCCCTCAGCTCGGGTCCCCAGGAGCTGTGCCCCATCATTCTGCAGCCCACTGACTTCCAGGCTGGTAAGTTATGAGCACTTTGAGCAATTACCTGTGAGCCTGCCCTAGAAAGCCTCATTGGAAGGAAAGTGCCTGCTGGCCTGGGGGTGTTGTAGCCCTCGGCCCCAAACCTATGCAGGCTTCCTGGGGAGTAGTGCTGGCTGCCTCTGCTGGGCTCAGGTGGAAGGGGCTTTTCCCTCTCTCCTCCCTCTCTCCTGCCAGCCTACCTCCCTCCCATCTTCTGTCTGCCCTCTCAGTCTTGCTCCTCTGAGTCTGTCTCCTCAGTCTCTCTTGCTTCTCACCTTTTCTTCCTCCACCCTCCTCTTACTTCTGATTCATCCCCACTTCCTGTCTCTCTTTCCCACACTGCTTTCCCCTTCAGCTTTTAAGATTAATTTTTCAAACCCTTAGATTTTATATTTTTCTGCCCAGAACCTTAAAAAGCAGTTCCTGAAGACTGGTGGTTGGAAATGTACTGAGTAGCCCCTTGTAAAGTGTTTTTTTCCCCACTAAGACAATGTAGATGGCCCCGATCCAGTTGTGGAGGTGTGTGCGTGCATATACGCCTTAAGGGGGATTGATGTATTTCTTGGGGCCATCATAACCATTTCTTAGGTGGATGATTGTTGGCACTAGATCCTAGCTCAGCTATGGGGTCATCAAGTGATAGAAAGAGTAGTTACAGCACTTGGGGGACAATGCTCACCTGACTCTCCATGGAGAACTCAGACCTTAAATCAGGAGACAAAACCCAGTGCTCAATGCTTAGGGGCTTGCTCAGGTGTCATTAGGTATCTTCTAGAACTGGCTCAGGGTTTGAGGCAACGCTTCTGCTGAATGAGGCAGAGTGTTGGCTGAGGAACTAGCCACAGAGAAAAGAAATATAATTTAACGATAGCTGTATTCACAGCCACATAGGAAGGAGATGTTGGCTCTCTCACAAATTTCTAGTTCACTGTTACCCATGTGTGTTGACAAGAAATAGTTGACAATTATTGAACACAACCCACCCAACAACTCAATGAGTAGGTATTGTTTTTATCCCCATTTAGAGATGGGAAATAAAGGCACAAAGCAGTTATTTTACTCAGCCAGTAACTGGTAGAGCTAGGGTTTGAGCCCAGGCAGTTCTTCTCCAGAGCCTATACAGTGAATTATTATGATAACCTGCCTCCAGAAAGATCTACCTGCATTACTATGTAATAGGTTAGTGTGCAAAGTTTGGGGCTACAATTGTGAATAGAACATCCTATTCTCATGGAGTTTACAGTGCAGTGGATAAGGCAGCTGTTAAACATATCACAAAAGACAATATCTTATTTTATTTTATTTTTATTTTTTTATTTAATTATTTTTCAAGTACAGTTTTCTGTCTATTACTCCCATCCCATCCCACCCCCCATCCTCCCCCCTCCCTCCCATTTCCACATCTTATTTTAAATGAGGGTATTTGCTAAGAAGGAGAATAGCAGGGCACCATGAAGCTATGTAACTGAAGACATACTTCTTTTGGAGGGTGAAGGGGAAGAGCTGGTCAAAGGAGAACCCTCTGCTGATGTCATATTTAAGTTGTATCTTAAATATGTAGGAGATAGTAGGAGAAGCAAGAGTCAACAAGGTACAAAGCCAGGAAGAACATTCCAGATGGAGGGAATAGCATGTGTGAGGGCCTTGAGGTGGGAAAGAGCTGGGACCACTTGAAAAGCAAAAACAGTGCTGATGGGCTGAGCAAAGTATGTGAGTGGGACCATGATGAGGCCATCAGATTATGGGGGTATCATTAAGTGGCTGTTTTATTCTAGGGTCAATGAACAATGATTAAAGCATTTTAAGTAGAGAAGTTACACAATCGGATCTGCAATCTAAAAAAACTTCTTCAAGAGGTGTATCTTTTAGTTTTTGCTGCATTACAAACCATCCCAAAACTCAGTAGCTCAAAACAACAATCATTTATAGCTCATTATGCTGGGTGTTGTCGATTGTAGCAGAAATCACCTGGACAGTACTTCTGTCCCTGCCTGGGATCACTTATGCAGCTAGTCAGCTGACAAGCTGGCTGCAGGTGGTTGATATTAGATGGCGTCACTGTGTGTCTGCAGATTGGCGGGAGAAATTGAAATCGGTAGGCCATGTGTCTCCATATCAAGGGAGCTAGCCCTGTCTTCTTCATATGGTGGTGGGTTCCAAAGCAGCAAGAGGGGGGAGCCCAATGCACAAGAATTTTTCAAACATCTGCTTATGTCATTGTTTGCTAGTGCACCACTGGTCTAGACGTTATGTGGTCAAGGAATGGAGAGACTTACCTGGAGAGACATACCTCTTGACAAGAGAAGATACAAAATATTGTGTCTATACTTTTACATTTTCCTACATGAATTCAAATTGATAAGCTTGATACTGTCTTCCTCTATTATGGGAGAAACTGAAATCCAAGAAGAAATCTGGTACTGATTTTGCTATGATGGGAGATAAACTTAGACTTGGTCACATATCAGCCTTTGCTTTTTGCTGAGAACAGAGAGGGACATGAGCATAAGTTTTGGACATAGATCAGGAGGGTATCTAGAACATGATGTAGAAATGTCTCCTTCTCTTTTCATGGGGTATTTGGGAATGACTTGAAGTCCAGGAAGACTTGTGAGATTGTTACCCTAGAATAAAACTCAAGCCATATGGGATTCAGAATGTATTTTAAGAGATCTAGGCAAAGCAACAACATATACAAAGTCCTGGGGGAAGAAAATAGACAGCTTGCTTGAGAAATAGAAGATAATGTAGTTTAATGGTAGAAATTATAGTGGAGATTAAATGGGGGTAGAGAGATAAGGAAAATGCTTTAAGAGGTAGAAAGAACAAGCCATGCTGATGGATTTGATAGTAGGTGAAGAAAAGAGACATGTGAATGAAGCTCCCCACCCCCCCAGATTGGTAATACTAGGAGAGGATAAGAATATTTGGGGGATGGTAGGAGGAAGAGAGCAGAAAAAAACTGAGCATTCTATCAATGGGTAAAATGTTGCTGAGACACTGAGGCAACTGAGGCACTTTCCTGTCTATTTGATTTGGCAGCATAGAAATTGCTGAAGACTTTGACAAGAGCCATTTTGGTGAATTGGTGAGAATGGAAATCACACTGGAGTGGGTTAAGGAGTAAATGAAGGTAAATAAACTGTAAAAGGGTAATAGAAATCAGTGTTTAGATATAGGTCAGGGGAATTGTCTTGGTTTTTTGTTTACTTTAAAAATTGAAAGTATCAGGATTCTCTAGATCATGTAACTTACTGGAGTGGTCCAGTTGAAAGGGAGAGGGAACGGAATCCAAAATGTATGTGAATGTACAGGTCATGATATATTTTTATTTTTATAGGAAAGAATAATGAGAAAAAAAGAGCAGATATGTGAAAGCTTGTATATTTCATTTTGGAAGGATGAACAATTTCCTATCTGATAACTTTTATTTTTACCATGTAGTATAAGGCAAGGTCATTAGCAGGGAGAAAAAGAGGTAGAAAGAGGGAAAAGAAGAACACATACAATAGCAATCTTGGAGAGGTAAAAATAAGCACTGTAAAGACAGAAGTAGTGTTGCTGAGCAAAGCAGAGTGCCCTTTAAGAACAGAGAACATGTAATGGGCAGCCTTCTCCAGCATCATTCAAGAGCTTCAGTTCAAGCACCGGGTGATGGTAAAGTTTCTTCAGGTTAAAGTTCTGCTGGACAAGCTTCACAGAAAAGAAAAAGGGATGTTGAAGAGGTTACAAGAGTGTGACTGTAGGATGAGCCACAGAATCTAGCTGGATCACAATGGGAATGGAATCTGGTAGGAATGATGGAGAATGGGTAAGTGTTAGGCTCAGTAGAATGGAGGTTATTAGGAAGTTAAAAGCTGTGTTCTTGGAGGTAGTCTATCTCTAGCATCACATGGGAGCTTGTTAGAAATGCAGAATCTCACATCCCACACCAGGTCTTCTGAATCCAAATCTGCATTTTAACCAGGTCCCCAGATGATTCATATGCCCATTAAAGACTGAGTAGCAATAATGGAGATTGTCTTGTAGGGGAAAGGGTACTATTCTGAGCAAGATGAGAAGGGGAATTAACCCCAAAATGTTTCTTTCAAAACAGCCTTGATTTAGCAAAAGTTTCTTTTTGGCCTGGTATTTATTTTAGCTTAATTTTTAGTATGCAGATTTTCAAACATTAAAATTTCATGAAACCAAGTATACCATCTTTAGCTTTAGTAATTTTCAGTTCATGGAGAATCTTGTATACCTTGTATTATTCCTCCCACCCAGGATTATTTTAAGATGATTTAATTTCATCTGTAAATATTCATTAACTAGCTCTCAAAGACAAGGACACCCCCCACTTCTAAAGAGCAACTATACCATTACCAAGTCCCAATAGAATCAAGAATCAATCCTTATTATCATCAAATATTCAGTTACTGTTTACATATCTGCAATTGTCATGATATGTAATTTGGGATCCAAACAAGGTCCATGCATGACAATTTGTTAAAATGTCCCTTAAGTCTTGCAATTTCCAGGTTCCTTCTGTATCTCCTTCTTTTCCCTTGAAATTTTGTATTGAAGAATCAAGATAATCTGTTTCCTAGATTTCCCCCCCAATCTAGACTTTGTTGATTGCTTGTTCATGGTGCCTTTTGATGTACATATGTTTCCCTGCTCTTTGTATTCTCTGTAAACTGGTCATTAGACCTAAAAAGAGTTGCTTTTGAGAAAAACTTTTATTGTGAAATATATCACATGAAACATGTATAAAATATGTATGTACAGCCTAAAGAATAAAAATACTGTGTAACAACCACCTGGTGTCTTAGAAACCCTCTAATAGCATCCCTGTACATCTTTCTTAGAGGCAAAACCTATTTTGACTTTTGTAACAATAATTTGCTAGTTTTATCACCTATGTGTAATAAAAATACATCTTTTAAGTTGTATGTAAATGCAATCATACCACAGATATTTTTCTGTAATATTTATTTTGCTTGATATTTTATTTTCAAATTCATCCATATTTATATTTGTAGCTATTGTTCATTCACTTTCACTGATGTATAATAATTGACCATATGAATATTTATTCATCGATCATAGTTTATTCATCCATTTTACTATTGATAGGCATTTGTCCCCTCCCCCCTCCCCCCAGTTTGGGTGTATTATGAATAATGCTGCTGTGGACAATCTTGTACATGTTATGTGTACTTGTGCAAGAATTTCTCTACGTATTTATCTAGAAGTAAGAGTGCTAGATCACAGACTATACAAAAAATAAAAAAATATCGAACCATTTTCTGCAAATTGATTTTGTTTCTTTTCAATTCTTACACCTTTTAATTTATTTTTATTGCCTTTCTACCAACTAAAGCTTCTAAAACAGTATAGTAGAAATGGCAAAAGCAATTATCCTTGTCTCATTTTGATCTCAAAGGAAAAGCATTCAGTGTTATACAATTAGGTAACTTGTTTACTGAAAGGGTTTTTAAAAAATTTTTGTCAGATTAAGAACATTCCTTCTCTTCTTTGCTCAGAGTTTTTATTTTTAAATCATGAACATTTAAAAAATTTTATCATACTTTTTTTGTGTCTTTTGAGATTATGGAATGATTTTCCTACTTTATTCTTTTAGTGTGGTGAATTATATTAATTTTTCAAGCTTTATTGACATGTTATTAACATATAATATGTAAATTTAAGGTATACACATGTTTTGATGTACATATCTATTATGACATGATTATCACCATAGCATTAGCTAAAATCTCCATCACATCATGTTATTACCATTTTTTTGTATGTGGTAATAACATTTAAGATTTACCCTTTACAACTTTGAAGAATATAATGCAGTACTGTTAATTAAAGTCATGATGCAGTACATTAGATCCCCAGTATTTATTCATCTTATAGCTGGAAGTTTATACTGTTTAATCAACATCTTCATATTTTCCCCACATTCTAGCCCCTGATAACCATCTTTCTACTCTCTATTTCTATGAGTTCAAATTTTTAAATCCCACATATAGGTGAGAACATAAAATGTTTGTCTTTTTCTGTCTGACTTATTTCACCTAGCATAATGCCTATTCATGTTGTCACAAAAGGCAGGATTCCCTTCTTCATTTCATGGGTGAATAATATTTATTGTATATATGTGCCACAGTTTCTTTATACACTCACTTACCAATAGACACTTAAGTTGTTTCTATGTCTTGGCTATTGTGAATAATACTGCACTGAACATGAAGGTATAGATATGTCTCTGAGGTAGTGATTTTATTTTCTTCAGATATTTACCCAGAAGTGAAATTGCTGGATCATATGGTAGTTTATTTTAATTTTTTGAGGAACCTCCATACTGTTTTTCCATAGTGTCTCCACCAATTTATATTCCCACAACAATGTACCAGGGTTCTCTGTTCTTTACATCCTCACCATTTGTCTCTTGCCTTTTGGATAATAGACATTTTAACAGTTGTAAGGTGATAGTTCATTGTAATTTTGATTTGCACTTTCCTGATTAGTGATATTGAGTACATTTTTATGTATTTGTTGGCTATTCATATGTTTTCTTTGGGAAAATGTCTGTTTAATTCCTTTTCTCATTTTTAATTGGATTGTTTTCTTTTTTTCTATTGAGTTGTAAGAGTCCCTTGTATACTTTGGATAATAACCCCTTATCAGATAAGATGGTTTACAAATATTTTTTCCCACTTTATAGGCTGCCTTTTTATTTTGCTGATTTTTGCTTTTGATGTACAGGAGCTTTTTAGTTTGATGTAGTCTCACTTACTGACTTTCTCTTTTGTTGCTTGTGCTTTTGTTGTCATATCCTAAAAATTGTTTCTAAGACCAATGTCAGGGAGGTTTTCCCCTATGCTTTCTTCTAGTAGTGTTACAATTTCAGGTCTTACATTTAAATCCTTAATTCATTTCCAGATAGTTTTCATGAATAGTGTAAAATAGGGGTCCAATTTCATTATTTTGTATGTGAATATACAATTTTCCTAACACCGTTTTTTGAAAAGACTTTCCTGTTCCCTTTGAGGATTCTTGGCTCCCTTGCAAAATATTAGTTGACTATAGAGGCATGGTTTATTTCAGGGCTCTCAATTCTTGCCCATTGGCCTATGTGTCTGTTTTATGCTGGTACCATAATATTTGATTACTCTAGCTTTGTAAAAAAAGTTTGTGGGTAAGAATGTAAAAGGTGTTGCCTGATTCTGGGTTCAGAACTGTCAGCCTGTGGATCTTGTTTTGAATTAACAAAGAGACTGCATCAAAAGAGCTGTCATTAGGAAAAAAGCAGACAGGTGGTTTAAAGGATTCCTGTATGTACTCCTCATCCTGAGTTTCTGTCTTGTATTTTTCCAGCTCATAGATATATATCAAGAATAATTTGTTGTAGCAGTGCAGGATATGATCAAATCAATGATGGTCAGTATGCCCACAAAACTCTACTTCTTACTATCCCAAAATGGGGAAGCTCACACACCACTAATAACTAAAGCAAAGAAAGCTTTCTCTACCTGCAGGGAAGTATTAAATATGACCAATTCAGAGCATGTGACAATTAGGTCATAGCAGTGATAAGACTTCATGACATAGACATGCTATTGTTGGATTCTGGGGTTTGTTTCTTAAGGGTGCTCATTTTCCCAGAACTTGAAGCTATCTCAAGAAGTGACTATCTCCATTGCAAGAAGCACTGGCTGGGTTTATTTTAGGAAGCTCACTCTCTTCTCTCTTAATAAAGGCATTTATGGTTTTAAACATCCTTGTTAGAAGAATCATGGGTGCTTTACTGTATCCCACGAGTTTTGCTCTGTTGTGTTTCCATTTTCATTTGTGTCAAGATATTTTTATATTTCAATTTTGATTTCTTCTTTGACCCATTGCTTTTTCAAAAGTGTGTCATTTAATTCCCATACATTTGTGAATTTTCCAGTTTTCCATTGTGGTGAGAAAAGATACTTGTTATGATTTCCATTATCTTATTGAATACATTGGCCAAGGCTTGTTTTGCAACCTAATATATGCTCTATTTTGGAGAATATTCCATGTGTGTTTGAGAAGAATGTGTATTCTGCTGCTGTTTGGTGGAATGTTCTGTATATGTCTGTTAGGTTCATTTAGTCTTAGGTAGTTCAAGTCTAATGTTGAATAATCTATCCATTATTGATATGAGGCATTAGAGTCACTTATTATTGTATTGCTGCCTCTTTCTCCCTTCAGATCTGTTAGCATTCACTTAATATATTTAAGTGTCCTAATATTGGGTACACATATATTTATAACTGTTATATCCTCTTGATTAATTAACACTTTATGATTGTGTAATGACCCTGTCTCTTATTACTGCTTTTGACTTAAAGCCTATTTTTGTCTGATATATTTATAATACCCCTGTTCTCTTTTGGTTTCCAATTGCATGTGTGTTCATGAAGCTGAAGTGAATCTCTTGTAGGAAGCATATAGTTGGGAATTGTTTTTTAATCCATTAGCCACTCCATGACTGTTGATTGGAGATTTTAATTTATTTACATTTAAAGTAATTATTGATAGGTAAGGACTTACTAATGCCATCTTACTGCTTTATAACTGTTTTTGCAGTTTCCTTGGCTTTTCCCTCTTCCTTTGCTGTTTTTCTTTGTGACTTGATGATTTTCTATAGTGGTATGCTTTGATTCCTTTCTCTTTATAACAATTTTGTGTATCTACTGTAGGTTTTTGCTTTGTGATTACCACAAAGATTACATAAAACATCTTATAGACATAACAGTATTTTAAGTTGATAACTTAACTTTGATTGCATACAAAAACTCTATCCTCTTACTCCCTCCTATGTTTTGTGTTTTTGATGTCTCAATTCATCTATTTTACATTGTATATCCACTAACTAATAATTGTAAATATACTTATTTTTTATAAAAGAAAGTTTCTTTACACAGTCACAGAGGTAGAAGAACTGAGCTGGAGAAGAAATGGGACAGAAAACATGCTACAGGACTTCCGCCAAGATGGAGGCATAGGTGGAAACACTGTGCCTTCTCCCACAACCAAGTTTGAATACAACAAAAGTTTTGGAGAACTAGGACACACCCAAAGACCAGAAAATGGAATTATATGGAAGTCCGACAGCTACTAACCGTTCAACAGGGACGGTAAGAGAGGCGGAGCCAGCGGCGGAGCCAGCAGCGGAGCTGGGTCGGGCAGAACAGATCCCCCGACCCAGGCGTGCAGGCAGCCCGGAACTAGTCGGGGTGTGGGGCAGACTGACCGCAGTCGCACATTCGCGCACAGTGAGATGGACCATGCAGGCCCCAGGGGGTGAACCCAGTGGTGGAGGGCTGATGGCGGTGGCACACTCACCTGCAGTGGAACGAAACTCGTGGGCCTGGTGACGGTGGTGGCTGCGGTGCCGGTGGGGATCGCGGCAGCAGGCAGCAGAGGGAAGCCATTGTCCCTCTTTGACCCTGCCCCCACATACAACATCACAACACAGGGACTGAGTTGCCCTGCTCTGGTGAAAACCTAGGGCTCCATTCCTGCTACTTAACAGGCACGAACAGCCCAAAAGATGGTGCAAGAAGAACTCAAAGTCCCAGAGCCAATAACTCTAAGCGACCAACAGATTGCCAGCCTCTCAGAAGCCCAATTTAAGACACTATTTATCAGGATGCTCACAGAATTGGTAGAGTACAGTCACAAATTAGAGGAACATATGAAGGCTAAACTAATTGAAATGAAGGGAGATGTCCAGGAAACCAATAGCAATGGAAAGGAAACTGGGACTCAAATCAATGGAATAGACCAGAAGGAAGAGCGAAACATCTGACCAGAAAGGAATGAAGAAATGAGAATTCAAAACAATGAGGAGAGGCTTAGGAACCTCCAGAACATCTTTAAATGTTCCAACATCCAGATTATAGGGGTACCAGAAGGGGGAAAGAAACAGCCACGAGTGGAAAACTTATTTAAACAAATAATAAAGGGGAATTTCCCCAGTCTGGCAAAGGAAATAGACTTCCAGGAAATCCAGGAAGCTCAGAGAGTGCCAAAGAAGTTGGACCCAAGAAGGAACACACCAAGGCACATCATNCACCTAAAACAAAAGCAAATCAAGAGGACAGCTAGATCAGGAGTGGAACCATAGAAATGAAGACCACATGGAGGGTTAGCAACAGGGGGGTGGGAGGAGGAGAAGGGGGAGAAGACACAGAAAATAGCATAGATGGTAGGTAGAAAATAGATGGGGGGAGGGCGAGAATAGTGTGGGAAATATAGAATATAAAGAAATTGAGACACGTGGTTATAAACTAAGGGGGGGTGGAATGGTGGGGGAGGGAGTGTGTGGGTGGAGGGGAATGAAGGGGGGGAATAGAACAACTGTAATGGTATAATCAATAAAATATATTTTAAAAAAAAGAAAACATGCTACAAAAGCAAGGAACATGAACCTAGGAGAAGGGAGAGGGAAAGATGTGGATATGCTCCATAGAGAGAGCTACCTCGCTATCTTTACTTTTAATACTTTTGTTCTTTAAACCTTGATACCATAGTTAAGTGGTTAATATGCCACTTAGAGTATTCTGTATTAGAGTATTCTGAATTTGACTATAAAATTACCATTACCAGTATGTTTTATATTTTCGTGTTACTAATTAATTTCCTTTCATTTCTACTTGAAGAACTTGTTTTAGCATTTTCTTTCAATTGGGCATTTAGGTTGAATAGTAAAAGACTGGTTAATGATTAAAATGCATTGTAAAACCTTCAGAAGAAAAGGAGAATGTTTTGTGGACTATTTGATTTTTGTGTGTGGCAGTTTTTTTTATTGTTATTCTGTTACAGTTGTTCCAATTTTTCCCCATTTGCCCCTCCTCTGCTCAGCCTATCCCTGCTCCCACTGTCAATCCCCACACTGTTGTACGTGTCCATGGGTCATTCATACATGTTCTTTGACTAGTCCCTTCCCCTTCTTTCCACCATTATCCTCTTTTCCCCTCTCCTCTGGCTACTGTCAGTCTGTTCCATGCTTCCACGTTTCTAGTTCTATTTTGCTCATTAGTTTATTTTGTTTACTAGATTCCTCTTATAAGTGAGATCATATGGTATTTGTCTTTCACTAACTGGCTTATTTCACTTGGCATAACATTTTCCAGTTCCATCCATGCTGTGGCAAAAAGTAGGAATTTCTTCTTTCTGCTGCGTAGTATTCCATCATGTAAAGGTACCAGTTTTTTGATCCACTCATCTACTGATGGCTACTTAGGCTATTTCTAGAATTTAGCTATTGTAAATAGTGCTGCTATGAACATAGAGGTGCATAAGTTCTTTTGAATTGATGTTTCAGGATTCTTAGGGTATATTCCAAGCAGTGAAACCACTGGGTCAAAAAGTAGTTTCATTTTTAATTTTCTGAGGACATTCCATACTGTTTTCTACAATAGCTGCACCAATCTGCATTCCCACCAACAGTGGATTAGGGTTGCCTTTTTTCCACATCCTCACCAGCATCTGCTGTTTGTTGATATATTAATGATGGCCATTCTAACAGGTGTGAAGAGATAGCTCATTGTGGTTTTAATTTGCATCTCTCTGATGGCTAGTGATGCTGAGCATCTTTTCATATGTCTATGGACCATCTGTATGTCCTCCTTGGAGAAGTGTCTATTCAAGTCCTTTGCCCACTTTTTAATTGAGTTCTTTCTCTTCCTGCTACTGAGTCATATGAGTTCTTTATATATTTTGGAGATTAAACCCTTGTCCAATGTATCATTGGCAAATATGTTCTTTCATACAGTCAGTTCCCTTTTCATTTTGATGATGATTTCTTTAGCTGTGCAGAAGCTTTTTATTTATAGTTCTATTTGTTTATTCTTTCCTTTGCTTCCCTTGTCCTTGGAAATATAGTGTCAAAAATATTGATACATAGAATATCTGAAATGTTCCTGCCTATGTTTTCCTCTAGGAGTTTTATTGTGTCACAACTTATGTTTAAGTCTTTTATCCATTTAGAGTTTATTCTGGTGTATGGTATAAGTTGGTGGTCTAGTTTAATTGTTTTCATGTACCAGTCCAGTTCTCCCACCACCATTTATTGAAGAGACTATTTTTACTCCATTATATGCTTGTGCCCCTTTTGTCAAATATTAATTGACCATAGTGACATGGGTTTATTTTGGGGCTCTCTATTCTGTTCCATTGATCTATGTGTCTGTTCTAATGCCAGGACCAGGCTGTTTTGCTTACAGTGGCCTTGTAGTATAGTTTTATAACAGATATTGTGATCCCTCCAATTTTATTTTTCTTTCTCAAGATTGTTGAGGCTATTTGGGGTCTTTTTGGTTCCATATAAACTTTTGGAGTATATGTTCTAGGTCAGTAAAATATGCCATTGGCATTTTAATAGGAATTGGGTTGAATCTATACATTGTTTTGGGTAACATGGACATATTAAGGATGTTAATTCTTCCAATCCATGTACAGGGATGCTCCCATTTATTTGTATCTTCCTTAATTTATTTCTTCAGTGTTCTATAGTTTTTCAAGTACAGGTCTTTTACTTCCTTGGTTAAATTTATACCTAGGTCCTTGATTTTTCTTGTTGCTATAAATAGGATTTTTCATGGTATCTCTTTCTGACAGTTCATCACTGGTATACAAAAATGCCATTGATTTCTGAATATTGACTCTGTATCCCACTACTTTGACAAATTTACTTATTTGGCAAGTAGCTTTTTGCTGGAGACTATAGAGTCTTCTATGTACATTATCATGTCATCTTCAAACAATGACAGTTTTACTTTCTCCTTTCCAATTTGGATGCCTTTTATTTCTTTTTTTTGTTTGATCACTGTGGCTAGAATTCCCAGTACTAGCCATAAGAGTGGTGAAAGCAGACACCCTTGTCTTGTTTCTGACCTTAAAGGAAAGCTTTTCATTTTTGCCCATTGAGTATGATATTGGCTGTAGATTTCTCATATATGACCTTTATTATGTCAAGGTATGCTCCCTCTATTCCCACTTTGCTAAGTATTTTTATCATAAATGGGTACTGGATTTTATCAAATGCCTTTTGAGCATCTGTTGATATGATCATGTGGTTTTTGTCCTTCATTTTATTTATGTGGTGCATTGTATTTATTGATTTGTGAATATTGTGCCATTCTTGCATCCATGGGATAAATTGCACTTGATCGTGGTGTATAATCTTTTTAATATATTGCTGGATCTAAATTGCCAATATTTGTTGAGGATTTTAGCACCTATGTTCATCAGATACAGTGACCTGTAATTTTCTTTCTTTGATGTGTCTTTACCTGGATTTGGAATAAGGATAATACTGGCCTCAGTATTATAAAGAGAGTTGGGGAGGCTTCCCTCTTCTTGATTTTTTTTTGGAAAAGTTTGAGATGGATAGAATTTACTTCTTTGAATGTTTGATAAAATTCACCTGTGAAGACATCGGGTCCAGGGCTTTGTGGGCTGGGAGTTTTGATTGTTTCTTCAATTTCACTAGTTTTTATCAGTCTATCTGGGATTTCTGCTTCTTCTTGACTCAGTTTTGGAAGATGGTAGCCTTCTACAAATTTATCTATTTTGCCCAGGTTATCCAATTTCTTGGCATAAAGGTGTTTATAATAATTTCTTACAATCTTTTGTATTTCTGTGTTATCAGTTGTTACTTCCCTTTTTTCTGATTTTATTTGGGTACTCTCTCTCTTTTCTTGATGAGTCTGGTTAAAGTTTCATCAATTTTGTTTATCTTTTGAAAAATGCATCTCCTGCATTCATTGATCCTTTGAATTGTTGTTGTTGTTGTTGTTTTTAGTCTCTATGTAATCTAATTCTGCTCTGATCTTGAGTATTTTCTTCATTCTACTTGCTCGGGGTTTTGTTTGTTGTTGTTCCTCTAGTTCTTTCAGATGTAGGGTTAGGTTGTTTATTTGAGATTTTTCCATCTTCCTAGATAGGCCTCTATTGCTATGACCTTCCCTATCAGGACTGCCTTCACTATGTCCCACAGGTTTGAGGTTGTTGTGTGTTCATTTTCATTTGTTTCCAGGTACCTTTTGACTTCTTCCTTGATACCATTTTAACCCATTAATTATTTAATCAATAACATGTTATTCACTCCATGTATTTGAATGTTTTTTAGGGGGGGTTTTTGAGGTTGGTTTCCAGTTTCAAGCCATTGTGATCAAGAAGATGCTTGATGTGATTTTAATTTTCTTGTTATTTATTGAGGCTTGTTTTGTGTCCTATCGTGTGGTCTATCTGTGAAAATGATCCATGTGCATTTTAAAAGAGTGCATATTTTGCTTCTTTGGGGTGAAATGCTCTATAAATATCAAGTAAGTCCATTTGATCTAGGATGTCATTCAATGATACAATATTCTTGTTGATTTTTTATTTGTACAATCTATTCATTTCTGACAGTGGGTTGTTAAAATACCCTATGATGACTGTATTGCTGTCAATCTCCTTTTTAAAGTCCTCCAAGATTTTCTTATACATTTAGGTGATCCCATGTTGGGTACTCCTATGTTGGGTGCACATATGTTTACAAGGGTATATATCCTCTTGTTGGACAACTCCCTTAGAAATAGGTAGTGACCTCCTTTGTCTGTTGTTATGGCTTTTGTTTTGAAGTCTGTTTTGTCTGATATTAGTATTGCTACCCCAGCTTTCTTTTCATGTCCATTTACTTAGAATATTTTCTTCTGTCCCTTCACTTTCAGCCTGTGTGGATCTTTTCTTTTGAGATGGGTCTCTTGTAGACAGCGTATATGAGGATTGTGTTTTATCTATTCAGCTATGCTATTTTTGATTGGATCATTTAATCCATTTACACTTAAGATATTGTTGATAGGTACTTATTCATTGCCATTTTTCTCTTGTGCCTGTGTTCCTCTCTCTCTCTTCTTCATCTTCTTAAAGCACTCCCTTTAGTATAATGCTCATTTAGTGGAGTTGTACTCTTAGTTTTTTTTATAGGAAGGTCCTTATTTAGCCTTCCATTTTAAATTATAGCCTCCTGGATAGAGTTATCTTGGTTTCAGGTCTTTGCTTTTCATTACTTGTAATATTTCATGCCACTCCCTTCTGGTTTATAGTGTTTCTATTGAGAAATCAGCTGATAGCCTAATCAGAGCTTTCTTATATGTTGTTAGCTGTTTTTCTCTTACTGCCTTTAAGATTCTTTCTTGTTAGAAGTATAAGAGAGAAAACTGTACTTGAACAATAATTAGATAAATTAAAAAAAAATTTTTTTTTTGTCTTTACATTTTGCCATTTAATTATGTGTCTTCGAGTGGACCTCTTTCAGTTCTTCCTGATTGGGGCCCTCTCTGCTTTCTGAAATTGAATGCTTTTTTTCTTCACCAAATTAGGGAAGTTATCTGTCATTATTTTTCAAACAGCTTTTCTAGCTCTTGCTTCTTCGCTTCTCCTTCTGGTATCCCTATGATGCACATATTATTACATTTCAAGTTGTCCTCCAGCTCCCTTAAACTATCTTTATTTTTGTAGTCTTTTTTTCATTTTGTTGCTCTAACTGGATTTTTTTTTCTGCCTTGTCTTCCAGCTCACTGATTCAGTCATCTGCTTTATCTAGCCTACTTTTTATTCCTTCTAATGTATTCTTCATTTTGGATATCATATTCTTCATTTTCTTCTGGTTCTTATTCATAGTTTCTATGTCCTTTTTTATGTGGATGTAGTTCCCACTAACCTCCTTGCAGTTCTGAGTTCCTTTAATATCCTTATAAACATTAATTTGAACTCTATGTCTAATAAATTGCTAGCCTTGATTCATTTAGCACTTTTTCTGGGGATTCCTTTTTTCCTTTCATTGGGTTTTTTCTTTGTCTCCACCTTTTGATTTACTCTTCTTTTTTCTTTCTGCATATTATATTGATCTGCTTTGACTCTTCTGTCTTTGTGTGGTGGCATTCTATGGTAGGAGACCTCTAGGACTCAGAGGAGCGCTTTGTTTGAACCCCTGAGTTGGATGCTCTAAAGATGACCTTTATGCAGTTTATGTGGTCTTTTTTTGTTTTAATTGGGTTTTGGTAAATTTTTTCAGCTGCTAAGCTTTTTAAATTTTATTTATTTAATTGTTGTTCAAGTACAGTTTTCTGTCTTTTACTCCCATCCCAGTCCATGCCCCCAAGTGCTCCCCAACTCCCTCCCATTTCCCCCCTGCCCCCACCTTAGTTTTTGTCCATGTGTCCTTTATATTAGTTTCTGTAAATCCTTCCCCCTCTCCCCTGAAATTCTTTCCCCTCTCCCCTCTGGTCCCTGTCAGCCTGTTCTCTGTTTAAGTATCTTGATTATATTTTGCTTGCTTGTTTGTTTTGTTGTTTAGGTTCCTGTTAAAGGTGAGATCATATGATATATGTCTTTCACTGCCTGGATTATTTCACTCAGTATAATGCTTTCCAGTTCCATCCATGCTGTAGCAAAGGGCAGGAGCTCCTTCTTTCTTTCTGCTGCATAGAAATCCATTGTGTAAATGTACCATAGTTTTTTTAATCATTCATTTACTGATGGACATCTAGGTTGCTTCCAACTCTTGGCTATTGTAGATTGTGCTGCTATAAACATTGGTGTGCACAGGTTCTTTTGGATTGGTATTTCGGGGTTCTTAGGATATAATCCTAGCAGTGGATTGCTGGGTCAAAGGCAGATCTATTTTTAATTTTCTGAGGAAATTCCATACTGTTATCCACAGTGGTTGTACCAGTCTGAAATCCCACCAACAGTGAACCAGGATCCTATTTTCCCGACAACCTCTCCAGCACTTGTTGTTTGTTGCTTTGTTTATGATGGCCATTCTGACTGGTGTAAAGTGGTATTTCATTGTGGTTTTAATTTGCATCTCTCTGATAGCAAGTGATATTGAGCATCTTTTCATGTGTCTCTGGATCCTCTATATGTCCTCCTTGGAGAAGTGTCTGTTCAGGCCCTTTTCCCACTTTTTAATTGGGTTGCTTGTCTTCTTAGAGTGGAGTTGTGTAAGTTCTTTATATTTTGGAGATTAAACTCTTGTCTGAGGTACAATTGGCATATATGTCTTCCCATACAGTTGGTTGTCTTTTTATTTTAATACTGTTTTCTTTAGCCACGCAGAAGCCTTTCATTTTGATAGGATCCCATCTCTTTATTCTTTCCTTTATGTTCCTTGCTCTAGGGGACATATCAATAAAAATGTTGCTGCCTGAAATATCTGAGATTTTCCTGCCAATGTCCTCTTTAGGACTTTAATGGTGTCATGGCTTATATTTAAGTCTTTTATCCACCTTGAATTTCTTTTGGTGTATGGTGTAAGTTGGTGTTTGAGCTTCATTTTTTTGCAGGTAGCTGTCCAGTTCTCCCAACACCATTTGTTGAAGGGGCTATTTTTACTCCATTTTATGTTGCTTCCCCTGGGTTTTGGTAATTTTTGACTTGTTCCTTGGTGGGTTCTCTCCTCCAGCTGCCTGACTGAGAATCACAAACCCCACCATGTCTTCAATGCTGTTGTATGAGAGCTGCCAGAACAAAAGAAAACAAGCCAGCAAATAAAACCCACACCATCAAAAATAACCCCCAATCATGACTACAATATCAACAATAAATGAACTAAGATTAATAAAGGTGGAAAGAGATTAAGACTATTATACAAATGGAAAAAAGGATATGAGGTGACTAACAGAAAGAAAAATGATTTTGAGAGTATAGAGGGAGGAGAGATAATAAGAGTAGGGAATAGAAACAAGGCAAAGAAAAGGAGAAGATAAAATTTACAGTGTAAATAAAATAAGGAGGGAGGAGGACAAAATGGAGTAAGACATAGGAAGAGTACAATATGAGGTTTGAAAAAGAGAAAATAATAGTGAAAAAACAGGAACAAATTGAAGAAATACAATCACCACAGACATATGTATGAGAAATGAACAAAGATTAATGAAGGTGGAAATAGAATAAGAATATTATAAGAAAGAAAAAAAATAAAATAAAACAAGATTGTGAGATGTCTAAAGGAAAGAAAAGTGCTTTTGAGAGGATAGAGGGAGGAGAAATAGTAAGTGTAAGGGTTAGAAACCAGGCTAAGAAACAAAAGAAATAAAATTTAAAATAAAAATAAGACAGGGCAGGAGAAAGGTGAAATAGAGTAGGACAGGGGAACAGTAAAACATGAGATTTTTAATTAAAAAAAATAATGAACGAGGAATAAAAATGAAGAAATGCAAAAACAACCCCCAATATCAGTGACAACTGAGCAAATATTAATAAAGGTGGAAAAAGAATATACTATAAGAAAGGGAAAAAGAATGTGAGATGACTAATGGAAAGTAAGATGGATTTGAGAGGATGGCAGGAGGAGAAATAGTAAGAGTGAGGAATGAAAATAAGGCATAAAAAAGGAAAGAATAAAATTTAAAACAAAAATAAGAAAGAGAAGAATGAGGCCCAAATGGAGTAATGGAAGAGTAAAATATGAGAATTGAAATAAAACTAAAATAAAATAAAAATTAAAAATAAATATATAAAAATTAAATTAAAATTAAAAAGTGAAATAACAGAAACAAAATTGAAGGCAAGGATAATGTCAAAAAGCTATGCAGGATAATAATAATACAAATAATAAAAAAGAACGAAAAATTCATCTCAGCATAGTCCAGTGTTTGTTTGTTTACTGTGTTCTCCTTCTGGACCCATCCCTGGTAATGTCACCTGGTGTCCAAGCTGTCTTTAGGCAGCTTGTTTAAAGCTACAAGCAATCTACAGCCTGTGGCTCTCTCCTTCGGGTTTGGTTGGTCCATGCTGTTATGCCCTGCTGGATTTTAATCAGCACAAGTCCCAGAGGAGGTTCATCTGATATCCAAAAGCACCACATGTACCACCTACACCTGCCTCTAGAGGGGGCTTCTGGTGTGATCAGGAGAGTGTGATTCTTGGTTCTCTCCTGGGAAAAAGCATTGTTCAGTCTTCAGGGAAGATAGTGGGTACATTCCCCAGCCCCTGTGCCACATGTCTTGGTCTCTCCCAGGTTATTTCCAACAATGTTTAGTTTCTGATGAATTATCTCTCTATTTCATGTGAAGGGCCAATCTGTGTAAAAAGGTAAGCTTTTCTGCTTGGTGATGGCAACTCTGTGTGAGAGCCAAGGTTAGGCGGGGCCCTGAATAAACTCTTATGCCAATTTCTAATCTCTCTGCGCTGCTGTTTTCAGAGGAATATGGACCATGGAGGAGCCAGCATAGTGCCTGAAGTTCATAAAGGGCTCCTTTGGGGATTCTCTTTCTCCTGAGTATATGTGCCTGGCAGGGTTTATTGAGCCTGGCCTTACTGTTCTTAGGAGTTTCAATCCTACAGGTGGGGAGATGGGCAAGCCTTCCTCTTCCCAGAGCTTTGTACTCTGTGGTCTGCCTAGCTGCAAAGAATGGAGACACTCAGCTCTTGCCTGCCCAGCTCCAAGCCCACTGCTCTTGCTGGAGGCTCAGACCCAAACCCTGCATACTGCATACAGCCCCCTGTTTGCCAGTTACACAGGGTGGGGCTGCACCACTCAACCTTCTACTTTCCTGGCCAGTTAGACTCACTGGGCATGAACCACATTTTCAATCTAGCCTCTTTGCTGGCAGGGCAGCTGTGCATGCATGTTGGGGTCTTTTTTTTCTATATTTTTTATTTATTTATCTTTAGATGGGAAGGGAAGGAGAGAGGAAGGAAACATCAATGTATGGTTGCTTCTCATGCATCCCCTGCAGGGAACTGGCCCCTGCCAGAAACTGGCCTGCAACCCAAGCATGTGCCCTGACTGAGAATCAAACTGCGATCATCTGGTTCACAGGCCCATGCTCAATCCAGCATGTTGGGTTCTTGTTGAGCCATGCCTCAGTTCCCCTCTTTTAAAAAGTTCCTATGTGGGTGACCTTCCAGCCAAGATGGAGGCATAGTTAGATACACTGTACCTCCTCAAACAACCAAAAGAAGGACAACACCAAATTTAAAAACAAAACAAAAAAAAACAACCAGAATAGCCAGAAAATTGAACTCTATGGAATTCTGACAACCAAGGAGTTAAAGAAGAAACATTCATTCAGACAGGTAGGAGGGGCAAAGATGGGAGGCTGAGGCTGAGAGGACATAAAGTAAGGCAGTGGCTGGAAGACCAGGTGGGCAAAGCAGTGGGTGGTGGATAGTCCCACATTTGCATGCAAATAAACCAGGAGAAGAAACTGGGGAGCGAGACAGATTGCACAACTCAGGGTCCCAGCACAGGGAAATAAAGCCTCAAATAAAGCTGCAAAAATCTGTGGGAGGTACAGTGGTGGGAGAAACTCCCAGCCTCACAGGAGAGCTCATTGGAGAGACCCACAGGGTCCTAGAACATACAAAAATCTACCCACCCAGGAATCAGCACTACAAGGGCCCAATTTTCTTGTGGGTAGTGGGAGAAGTGACTGAAAGCCCGCTGAGAACCAAGCAAGTGGCATTGCTCCCTCTTACACCTCTCCCTCACATACAGTGTCAAAACTCACTGATGTGGGTGTCCCACCCTGGCCAATACCTAAGGATCCACCCCTTGCAACATAATAGGTGCAGAGACAAAAAAAAATGTATGGTCCAAGTGAAAGAACAGATCAAAGCTCCAAAAACAGAACTAAGTGACGAGATAGGCAACCTATTAGATGCAGAGTTCAAAACACTGGCAATCAGGATGCTCACAGAAATGGTTGAGTATCGTCACAAAATAGAGGAAAAAGTAAAGGCTATGAAAAGTGAAATGAAGGAAAATGTACAGGGAACCAACAGTGAAGGTAAGGAAACCAAAACTCAAATCAAGGTTTTGGACCAGGAGGTAGAAATAAGCATTCAACCAGAACAGAATGAAGAAACAAGAATTCAAAAACATGAGGAGATATTTGGGAACCTCTGGCACAACTTTAAATGATCCAACATCCGAATCATAGGGGTGCCAGAAGGAGAAGAGGAAAAGCAAGAAATTAAAAACTTATTGGAAAAACAATGAAGGAGAACTTCCCCGATCTGGCAAAGGAAATAGATTTCCAGAAAGTCCAGGAAGCTCAGAGTCCTAAAGAAGTTGAACCCAAGGAAGTACATACCAAAGCACATCATAATTACATTACCCAAGATTAAAGATAAGTAGAGAATCTTAAGAGTAGAAAAAGAAAAAGAGAGAGTTACCTACAAAGGAGTGTCTATAAGACTATCAGCTGATTTCTCAAAAGAGACCTTACAGGCAAGAAGGGGCTGGAAAGAAGTATTCCAAGTCATGAAATCCAAACACCTACATCCAAGACTGCTGTATCCAGCAAAGCTTTCATTTATAATGGAAGGGCAGATAAAGTGCCTCCCAGATAAGGTCATTTTAAAGGAATTCATCATCATCAAGATCTTATTACATAAAATGTTAAAGGGACTTATCTAAGAAAAAGAAGAAGTTCAAAACTATGAACAGTAAAATGACAACAAACACAACTATCAACAACCAAACCTAAAAAAAAAATGAAAATGAACTAAGCAAACAACTAGAACAGGAACAGAATCACTTAAGTGGAGATCACACGGAAGGTTATCAGCAGGGAAGGGGAGGAAGAATGGAGGAAAATGTACCAGGAATAAATAGCACAAATGGTAGTTATGAAATAGACAGGGGGAGGTTAAGAATAGTATAAGAAATGGAGAAGCCAAAAAAAGTATATGTATGAACCATGGACATGAACTAAGAGAGAGAAATGCTGGTGTGGGAGTTTGTAGGGTAGAGGGGGAGAAAGGGGAGAAAAAAAAGGGACAACTGTAAAAGTATAATTGATAAAATATATTAAAAAAATAAAAAGTCTCTATATGGCACCCACATTGTGCAGAGCCACTGCCTAGCTCTCCTTGCACTCTGGCTCCCTGAAGGGCAAAAAATCTCTCTGTCAGGGCTCATTGCAGCTTGCCAGTGCCTCCAACAGTTTGAGATGATAGAATTTCTCTTGAACTGTCTCGATTGGTACTGCAGCTATGGAGACACTGCTCACTGTGTGTGTGTGCAGCCTGAGTCATCCAGACTTCGTATATCCTCCCAAGTGTCTCTCAATTAGGATTAGGGGTTCCCTGTGTAGGACTTGGGCTCCCATGCTCCAAGAGGGGCAGGAGTTGCTAAGCTGCTTTTTCTGTGGGGTATTTCATTTGCTGCAGGTGCTTTGTGCAGGGTATTTCCCCTTCAACTCATGATTCTTACCAGATGAAGCAAAGCTTCCTCTCTACTTCTTGGTTTCAAAAATTCATATCAGCTAAGACTCCACTGATTGTTCAGGTCACTTGTCAGAAGATCAGCTGAAAATCCAGTGGGGGCACAAGCAAGTTGGTTCAGCTTCCACTTACTTGGCCATCATCTTCTCCACCTATTTTAGCATTTCTTATAAGGTGGGTCTCCCTCAGCTTCTTTGTTGTTTGAAGAAATCTTTCTCTCTCCAGTTCTCAAAGACAACTTTGACCAGTAAAGTATTCTTGGTTGACAGTTTTCTTATTTCAGCAATTTGAAGATACCAGTCTATCTCCTGCTCTGCCAGGCTTCTGTTGAGAAATTCATTGGTATTTTTTTGGGATTTCCTATGTAAGTGAGAAATGTTTTCTCTTGCTGCTTTTAAGATTACTTTTTGTTCTTTTAGCAGTTTTATTATAAAATATCTTATGGAAGTTCATTTGGATTAAAATGTTAGGAAGAACCTACTAGTTTTACGAGCTTGGATATCCAAATCTCTCACCAGTCTTGAGAAGTTCTCAGCCATTATTTTGTTAAATAGGCTTTCCATACCCTTTCTTCTCCTTCTGGGACTCCAAATCTGTAGATTATTTCTTTTAATGGTATCCTACAATTCCCATTGGCTTACTCTTCTTTTATTCTTTTCTTCTTTTTGTTCCCCTGAATGGATGATTTCAAATGATCTATCTCCTAGCTCTCTTTTTTTTTTCTTCTTCTGCTTGGTAGAGTCTGATGTTGAAGCTTTCTATTGAATTCTTCAGTTCAGTCTTTCTAGCCTTTAAATCTAGGATTTCTCTATTTTAAAAAATGGTTTCTATTTTTTGTTGAACTCCTTCTCTTGTTTATGCATAGTTTTTCTAAGTTTATTTAAGTTGTTTATCTGTCTTTTCTTATAGTTCATAGAATGTATTTAAGAGGGTTACTTTGAATTCTTTGTCAGAAAATTCATAGATCTCCATTTCTTGAGGTTCAAACATTGGAATTCTGTTAGTTTCATTTGTTGGTGTCATGTTTCATTGATTAGTCATGATGTTTGTGGCCTTGTGTTGGTGTCTGCACATTTGAGGAAGAAGGCATGTCTTCTTCCTCTTTGTAGACTGGCTTCAGCAGACAAAGCTCTTCATCAGTTAGCCCATCCAGAGATTTTAGGTGGGCCATCTGGTGGTATCCACAGGTGGGTTTTCTGCTGGTGTCCTTGGGTGGATAGGTGTGGTGCCTGGGCCAGCAGGTGAGCAACCCTGGTGCTTAGGTACATGGCGACCAGCCTAGTGTCAGGACCTGCAAGGGTGGATTTGGAGCCTGGTTCACTGTGTGGGCCTGGTGCTTGAGTCTGTGGTGATAGATTTAGGACCTGGGTCTGCATGTATGGATCAGGATCCTGGTTCCACAGGGTCAGTCAGGTGTTGGGGACCCCTGGGGTAGGCCCAGAATCTGGATTCATGGATGCCAGTTGATACTTGTCTAGTGAATGATCTATAGGCTCTTGGTCTTCAAGAACAGTGTGAATGTATCCCAGCAAGTACCCAGATGATCCACTGGGTGAAAAAAGAAAATATTGGAACTTTATATTTATTTGTTACTTCATTTTTTTAGTTTCCATTCCATGATTTTTAAATATATTTTATTTATTATGCTATTACACTTGTCTCATTATCCCTCCTTTACTCACCTCCTTTATGCTTCCCCTGCACTGTGTACCCCTTACCACCTGCATTTCCCAGCCTTAGTTCATGTCCATGAGTCATACATGTAAGTTCTTTGGCTTCTCCATTTCCTATGCTATTCTTAACTTTACCTGTCTATTTTGTACCTACCATTTATGCTACTTATTCCTGGTATATTTTCCCCCATTGCCCTTCCCCTCTCCTGCCTGTCTCCACCCCTCCTAACAGTCTGGATGAATGTTTCTTTAACTCCTTGGTTGTCAGACTTCCATGCAGTTTGATTTTCTGGCTGTTCTTGTTGTTTTCTGTTTTTACATTTGTTGTTTTTCTTTTGGTTATGCAAGGAGGTACAGTGTATCTACCTATGCCTCCATCTTGGCCTGGTGTTCATGATTTTTTGTTGTTTTAGTTTCTATTTCATGAATATGACTACTTAGTATGCATACATAAACTGTAGATAATTGCATATTTTCAGGGGTGCAGATTCAAAATGTATAGTGCTGAAATAAGTGTTCAAAAGAATTTAGAGACCACTGCTCTAAATCACTACTTTCTACTTTCTCTTCGGAGAGAATACAACTAACTGATTCAGTCATAGCTTCTTAATTACCAGCAGATCTGAAGATACATTTTTGTCACCTTGTCAGCTGTGTTTTCTAAGTATCCATAAAATATCTCTACTATCTCTCAGAAAAAATGAATTGATAAACTTTGTGTTATGAGTCTCAGTCTCAGAGAGTGAATTGGAGAGGGTAAAATAGAGAACTGATTGTCTGTGCCCCTTGGAGTTATACATACAATAAAATTAATTTTATTCTCCAATCACCTGAGAAAAACAATGAATAGGCAAGGAATTGCCTATTCATTGAGGCATAAGTCAGTACATTGAGCTGACTAATAACAGACTAGGGAACAATCAGATATGATATAGTAAATTATGTTGTCATATTATAATTCTTAATAACTCAGCTGTCACACCAGACATTTTTGAATGTTTATCTGGAGAATGAAAGGATATAAAATTTAGGCTGATGTCACAGACAAGGTGAAAATCCTGCGATGTGCATAGAAGGAAAGACTTCATGGAGAAGACTCTTAAATTGGGTTCTGAAGGGTGAGTGAAAGTTAATCAAGATGAGAAGGGGAGAAATGAAGGAGGACATACTAGATGGAGGGAACAAAATTGGCACAGACACAGACAGAACATCACTTATATGGGAACTGAAGGTAGTGTGGCATGGCTGGGGTGCACAGAGCCTGTGCATGTTCTCGAGAAAGTGCAAGAAAGGGAGGTTGAAGAAGCAGAGTAGGAAACCATATAAAATGGCCATTAAGGGTTAGACAATCTTTGGGGCAGATTTCTTCTCAGTCTCTTACTGGCTCTGTAACCTTGAGTAAGTGTAGTAATTCATGACTCTTTATCTGTAAATTCATAGTAATGGCACTGGTGCTTACCTCCTAGTGTTATTTTGAGTTTGACGTGAGAAAATTCATTTGTGATGCTCAGAATGAGGCCTGGTTATGTGGTATCATGTAAGGTCTCACACCTTACATGAAAGTGTAATAAAAACTATTGTTGTCATACTAGTCAAGGAACTAGGTAATGGAATGGCTTATACACCTTGTCAAAGAGCTCAGGCTTTATATTGTAGGTCATCATTTCTAAAACGTGGTCAATTTGTCTGTAAAACAAATGGTCCTTGAGTGGTTTGAGAGTTTCTGTGGCATAAGCAATGAAAAAAAAATGTGCTTAAGAATCTTTAAACTTTGAAATGGAAGGAAACTTATTAAATATCATTATATTCTTAACAATCACTCAAGTGTACAGAAGGCTTAAATGGGCCAGACTCTTAACAATGTGTAGTTAAAATTCAGTTGCTAGGATAGCTTATTTTAGTAATAACATTTGCATATAATTGTTTATGTGTGTAAATTTTACATTATTTTATTGTTACTATTATGTTGTTATGGCTCTGATTAACAAAAATAGATTACTGATTTAAAAAGTAGTTTCCTGGAGTATAAAAGCAGTGATAAAAATAGTGGTACAAACACTACAGCTCAGAAGCATAATTAGTGAACATGATTTCAGGATCTGTTGGGACAAGAGCATCTGTGAATGTGATGATTTCACCAAGCAGCTGAAAGGAAAAGTGTGAATGAGAAGTGTGCCTATGAATATCTAAACATGGGGTTTTACTGAACAAGAGCTTTATCCTCTCTTGTCAACATGCTTATGAAACTAGCCTCGAATTCAGGACAAATAAAATGCTTAGAGAGAAATCAAAAATAGCCACAAGAAAACCTAATGGGTTGTATGGGTTGTAGGGTTGTATGCTGTGTAGCACAAATGGCATATAAAAACAGTGAAACTGTTATTATTGTAATGAGGGCAGCTGATATTTTAACAGCAGTGTAAAACCACGAGTGGAAAAAATATGAACCAGGCCTTTGCATCTCAGTGGTATATATGAATGAGAACGATATACTTGATGGTTCTGAATTCTGTTTATCAATTAATCCAGTATTATTTTTGTGAGAAATGGTGCAGATTAAAAGTGTACTGGAAATAATGCTGATGCAGGACCATTCATGCGCCCAACAGAGAAAGGTTGTATCTGTTACTATAATATTACAAAAAAAAAACAATGACAAACTCAATCTTTTAAATAACAACAATTTATCTATCTCATGAGTCTGTAGGCAAGCTCAGTAGATATCTCCATTTCAGCTAGGCTCACTCAAGGGTCAGTGATAAGAAATAGACATGGCCAACTACATAATTCAAAGAGCACAGTGCAAAATAAAATTAAGCATTCCTTATTCAAAAATCATTAATGATTTCAAGATGATGGTAGCAGAACTGAGCATGGACCTTTTCTTAGCATAGGACCCTTTGTAACCACAAAGATAACATGACCATGAAGCTAGCTTGGCTGTGGGTTATGCAGGCAGCCTGCTGCTCTTGGCTGGGTTCTTTCACATGCATGGATGTTAGTAGGCTCTTGTCTAGTCTAGGGTAGACTTAGCTGGGACAACTGGGGTCACTCAACACTCCTCCATGGATCTTATCCTTCAGTAGGCTGGCCCACGCATGTTCTATGGCACAGGCATAGGGAAGGAACAAGTGAGCCTAAATATGCAAGCACTTGTCAAGTCTCTGCTTGTGTCACATTCATTAACATCCCATTGGGTCACAGCTAGGTCATGTGCCCAGCTCAGAGAGGGAATGGGAGGATGCACACAACATTATATGACACAAGGCATAGATACAAATAGGGTTGAAGACTTGAGACCATTTTTGCCAACTACCACACTTGACTACTCAAAAATAGTTGTAACTGAGTGGTAAGTTGTTCACTGCTTTACTTAGTTAGAGAAGCATGCATCCTATCTTAATTGTTGAAGAAGTAATGCAAATTCTTAGCACCATCAAATCTCAGTAATTAGGCAAGTCTGTCCTGTGTGTTTGTGGAGGAATGGATGGTTGTACTAAAATTGCTTTTCCACACTAAAGCAGGCTGACTTTTCAAGGGGAAGGCTGAACGTATGAACTGCGAATAATTGGAATGAGAGGGGAGAGATTACTTTATGGCATTAATAATGCAATAAAAGATCAGAAACCATATGTCTGGTCCTGTTGTCATTATCAACATTGTGAGGAAATGTTATCTCTATGATTTCAAGTGGGTTGTCAACATCCTGTGGTCAGTAGCTTGAAAAGCTTGAACCTCTCATTTCAGGTGCCACATAATAGGCTATTCAACATCTAGGCTATTGAACTGCAATGCAGGTGACTTCATTGGCAGGCGCGCACTCTTTCCTACCATTTGATTTTCTTCATTCTCTAGAGAGAGAAATCAATGAAATATTATTGGACATATTTAAAAAACAAACACAATGCCAGAAAACATGGAGAAATTCTTTCCAGAGCTAAATGCAAACAAAGAAACCTAAGTATTCATTTGCAACTACCACCCAAGTTTAAACATCCAAACTTCTAGCCTTCTTTAACTTAGCTGCTCATAAAAGTGGTCTTTAATGAGAAACTGCACCAGTATTTTTAGGTATGTGTCCCATTCAAATATACAGCCCTGGTTGGTGTAGCTCAGTGGATTGAGTGTGGGCATGTGAACCAAAAGATCGAGGTTTGATTCCCAGTCAGGGCAAATGCCTGGGTTGCAGGCCAGTTCCCAGCAGGCGACACATGAGAGGCAACCATACATTGATATTTCTCTCCCTCTCTCCTTCCTTTCCCCTCTAAAAGATAAATAAATAAAATCTTTTTAAAAACTTTAAAAATGTACAAAACCATCAATCAGGGCCACCAAACATTTTGCTGCCTTATTTAATCACCCATAAATCTTAGGTAGTGCTTTCTAATTTAATAGAGCAAAATAAACTGAATCCATCATGCATACATATACATGTTTATTATATATTTTAATATCGGACTGCACAGAACAGTATTTTTTTGCTCTGATATTTCTCACTACCAAAATTCAGAATCTGAGTATATTTAAATGTTTCTTTTTAATAAGGCTGCTATACTGCACTATCCAAACTCTTGCTATTTGTCACCCAAAATTTGAATATCAAGTGTATGGGAATTTCACTGTATCCCTTGCTATATAAACCTGACATAGAGTCTGAGTCTATCTGTTGCCTCCCCTGGAGAAATTTAAACCATAATATACTTTTAAGCCCTTTCCTGGCCCAACTTCAATGTTGAAATCTTATAAAATTCTACTTCCAGGTTTTACTTTGTCCACGGTATACACACCTACATTTATTTAGATATAGCCATACATTTTACTAGTTTTTTTAGACACTGTGTGACTTGTATCCACCACTTTCTTTCTCTAGAATTTGCAGTGTTGGAAGCTGAAGTCCTTCCAAATGAGATCCCTGTTTGTACTTCAGGAGACAATTCCTGGGATTATAAGAGATGGAGGGAAGTGTGCTTGCAACCAGGTAGTTTATATTCTAGAAATAGATGTATTCTACTCTTCTCGGTAGCTGGCTGTTATGCAGGACACTACTAGCCTCCTTCTGCAGCCCCTGTGGTTACTCAGAAGTTTCCTACCTTGGAGAGTTTCTCATGTGCTGTGACAGTGGCAGGAATTGGAGACCACCTTTCCTCTTCCTGCCCCACTTCAGCCTCTATTCTTTTTTTTTTTTTTTTACTGTTTTTCAAGTACAGTTTTCTGCCTTTTCCCTCCACCCCTCTATTCTTATGGAGACCTTGTTAAGAACAGCTTTTCTTTCCCACCAAGGCCAGCCTTTAAGTTCAGTTAGCACCTTACTCAGGAAAAATGATTAATGCCTTTGTTTAAAAAGTAGCCCTGCATCTCTGTCCTGGAAACTACATCCTCCTGAAGCCACCAGTTGGAAGGGGATGTCTGACACAGCCAGGCCAAGTACAGCCCTTATTTAATTTTTTCAACTTCTTCCCTTGGGGGACTTCACCCAGTCCTCACTTTTGTTTACAGTAACCTTGGGCTCAGGCTTCCACAGGAAGAACTGCCTTCTCTCAGGAGTGTTTATTTTTTTTAATTTTAATTTTTATTTAATTCTTGTTCAAGTACAGTTTTCTGTCTTATATTCCCAGCCCTGTCCCCCAGTGCTCCCTGCCTCCCTCCCCTTTCCACCCCCCACCCTTAGTTATTGTCCATGTGTCCTTTATACTTGTTCATGTGAGTCCATCCCCCTTTCCCCTATGATTCTCTCCCCTCTCCCCTCTGGACCCTGTCAGCCTGTTCCGTATTTGAGTGTCATAGGTCATAGTTTGCTTTCTTGTTTGTTTTGTTGTTTAGATTTCTGTTAACAGTGATATCATATGGTATTTGTCTTTCACCGCCTGGCTTATTTCGCTCAGCATAATGCTTTCCAGTTCCATCCATGATGTTGCAAAGGGTAGTAGTTCCTTCTTCCTTTCTGCAGCATAGAATTCCATTGTGTAAATGTACCATAGCTTTTTGATCCAGTCATTTACCGATGGACATCTAGGTTGTTTCCACAATAAAATATTGGCAAATCACATCCAATAATACATCAAAAAAAATCATATACCATGACCAAGTGGGATTCATCCCAGGGATGAAAAGATGGTTCAATATTTGTAAATCAGTAAATGTAATACACCACATAAACAAAAGCAAACACAAAAACCGCATGATCATATCAATAGACGTGGAAAAAGCTTTTGATAAGGTACAACACTCATTTATGACAAAAGTACTCAGAAAAATGGGAATAGAGGGAGCATTCCTCAATATAATAAAGGCCATATATGAAAGACCTACAGCCAACATCATACTCAATGGGCAAAAACTAAAATCCTTTCCACTAAGATCAGGAACAAGACAAGGTTGCCCACTTTCACCACTTCTATTCAATATAGTATTAGAAGTTCTAGCCACAGTGATCAGACAAGAAAAGGAAATAAAAGGCATCCAAATCGGAAAGGAGGAAACAAAACTGGCATTGTTTGCAGATGACATGATAGTGTACATGGAAAATCCTATAGCCTCTACCAAAAAAATTCTCAAACTAATAAATGAATTTGGCAGAACAGCGGGATACAAAGTCTCAGGAGTGTTTAGTGTCAAGTTTCTCCACCCTGGTTTTGCCATTGATTTGAACCTTGTGTGTTCTATCTTAGAGAAATTCCTTGCTGCTTCTGATTTATTGATAGGACTCTTGTGAAGGTTTTTTGGCAACTATGGATTCATATATAAAATATACATGTGTATATGAATATAACGTATATATTTTCTGTCATTTTAATGGAATTTTGAGCATAGGAGGCAGATACTTATGCTGAGAAAATAAAACGGGGAGACTGGCATTAGAGAGCATCTCACAGGGAACAGCTGTATTTTTAGCAAATAAATTTGAGCTTCCAGGCATCAAAGTGGGCACTGACTGTTACCTGTGTTTTAACTTATGTTGAACTTACTGAAGTCATAAATATAAATGATTTGTGTTCCCCAAGCCTTTAATATATAACTTACATGTCATGTTACTGTATTTATAAGTCTAGATATACCTTATCTGCAGCATGACTAACTTTTATTTGTTCTTGTACCCATGCTAAATTAACTTGTCAGAAATTCTCCTAAATATTTAACATGCTAAATTAACTCATCAGAAATTCTCCTAAATATTTAACATCATTTACAAATGTGATTAATTTCATCCTGTTAGCTTGGGCATTTTTGCCCATAATTACAAATTTGATTCTCATTGGTGCTTCAAACATCTGACAAGAAACAGAATTGCTAAGCTCTGAAACAGTATTTAGAAACCCAGTAAGTCTGGCATTATTGACTAATCTAGAAATTTTTAAACATTCAGTTTTAATCTAAATCAACCAATTTCTCTTACTTTTATTTTTATTTTCTCAACTTTAAAAAATTTTTAAGTATCTGTTATTGATTATGCTATTGCAGTTTCCCAATTTTCTCCCTTTATCCCCTCTCCACCTTGACTCTCAAAACCCTCCAGCATTCCACCCTTCTCATGTTCATGTCCATGGGTTGTACATATAAGTTCTTTCAGTCCTCTGTTTCATATACCATTTTTTTATTTTTCCCTGTCTATTTTATGCCTACTAATTATGCTTCTTCTCTGTACCTTATCCCCGCTATTCCTCCCTTCCCCCTCCCCACTGATATTCCTCTGTGTTGTGTCAATTTCTTTGATTCTATTCCTGTTCAGGTTGTTTGCTTAGTTTTTGTTTACACTGTTTTTCTTTTATTTTAGGTTCATTTGTTGATAGTTGTGAGTTTGTTGTCATTTTACTGTTCATATTTTTTATCTTCTTTTTTCTTAGATAAGTCCCTTTAACATTTCATATAATAAAGGCTTGGCAATGATGAACTTCTTTAACTTGACCTTATCTGGGAAGCACTTTATCTGCCCTTCCATTCTAAATGATAGCTTTGCTGGATAGAGTAATCTTGGACACAGGTCCTTGCCTTTCATGACTTTGAATATTTCTTCCAGCCCCTTCTTGCATGCAATATTTCCTTTGAGAAATCAGCTGATAGTCTAATGGGCACTCCTTTGTAGGTAACTGTCTCTCCTTGCTTCTTTTAAAATTCTTTCTTTGTCTTTAATCTTGGGTAACTTGCTGATTATGTGCCTTGGTGTATTCTTCTTCGGGTTCAACTTCTTTGGGACTCTCTGGGCTTCCTGGGCTTCCTGGAAATCTATTTTCTTCACCAGATTGGGGAAGTTTTTCTTCATTATTTGTTCAAATAAGTTTTCAATTTGTTGCTCTTGTTCTTCTCCTTCTGGCACCCCTCTAACTCAGATATTGGAAAGTTTCAAGTTGTCCAAGAGGTTCCTAAGACTCTCTTTTCTTTTCTGAATTTTTGTTTCTTTGTTTTGTTCCAGTTGGATGTTTATTTTTTCCTTTTGTTCCAAATCATTGCTTTGAGACCTGGTTTCCTTCCTGTCACTGTTGGGTCCCTCAATATTTTGCTTTATTTCACTTTGGGTATCCTTCATTTGTTTTTTCATTTTTCAACCCAGCTCAATGAGTTCTGTGAGCATTTTGATTACTAGGGCTTTAAATTCTCCATCAGATAGGTCAGCTATTTCCTCATTGCTTAGTTCTCTTTCTGAAGTTTTGCTCTGTTCTTTCATTGGGGCCACATTTCTTTGTCTTGGCACACCTAATAAGTTTAAGGGGTTGGGGCCTCAGGTATTCACCTGGGCAAGGCAACCCTCTTTGTTGCACTGTGGCATTGCCTGTGGGGGTGGGGCCAGAGAGGGAACAGTGCACCTTGCCTGCTCCTCTCTAGTGTACCTTCCAATGGACTCTTGTGTGAGACGGGATTTTTCCCACCATGGCAACCACCATAGTCCACAGTTAGCTCTCAGTCTTAGTTTTACCTTTAACCAGCCCCAGCCTATGAGGTCCACCACCTCACTGTGGTTTTTCTGAGTCAGCTTGTGCAGTCTACCGCCTTACCAGTCTGGTTGTTCTGGTTGATTTTTTCTTTAATTCTTTGGTTGTTGGAGTTCTATGCAGTTTGATTTTTCTGGCACTTTTGCTTGTTTATTGATTTTAGATTGGTTGTTATCCTCCTGTTGGTTGTGTGAGGAAGTGAAGGGTTTCTATCTATGCCTCCATCTTGGCTAGAACTTTCTCTTAAATATTTTTAGTCCCAAATCTTAGATCAATCAAACTCTTACCCAAACTTTCAGCCTGTTTCACCTGTTTGTATCCTGGAAACTGAAAGCAGCAGTAGAAAAAGCATGCACAGTTATGCTTATTGGTTTTGCTTTAAATTTATGTCCACAGATCTCTAGCACTCTGCTAGTACTGCCCTCTAATATTACATTTTCTTAATATACTTACTCTTCTGTTTTCCCACATCACCTTTTCTTTTTTGGAGGAGAATGGTCATTAATTTATTAGCCTTTCCTCTTTTAAAATTATTTTTCTTTTTAAATTATTTTCAATTGTGGTAACATAAACATCATGTAAAATTGATCATCTTAATCATTTATAAATGTCCCAGATAACTCTTCACAGCTTGTCTCTCCATACTCTCAACGGATGATCTCACTTACTAAGTAATTATGAATATTAGAAGCAATTAGAAGGGAATGACTTTTTCCTTTCCACTGCCAGATTTACCAACCTACCTGCCTCTGTGCCCATTCCATCTGCTTCCCTCCTCTTACAGTGGAAGAATTATCCATGCTCCCATGGACCCCAGCACCCTTACCTGCTCAAGGACTGTGTTCCCCGTATTATCCTCATCCTCTCCTCCTCACTGACTTTTCCCTTTACTTCCACCAGCATACAAAAGTGCTATCTTTAAAAATACAAAAAAGACAAAGTGTTCTCTGGCTTTCCCTCTCCTTCCAGCTACTACCCCATTACAGGAAAAAGTCTCTCAAAGAGCTGTCCAGACCTGCTTTTTTACCACCTTCCTTCCTATTTCCTATTCTCTCTTTAACCCATCTCAATACTTCTTGCAAAGGCCTCCTGGCTTAAAGAGCTCCACTCCACCCTCCAGCTGTGCCTTCTCTGACCTGAACATGACCATCTAGAATTTTCCCCCTTCCCAGACCTCACCTAGAGTGTCTAGATCCCTGGTTTCCTTCTCTAAATGGTCCCAAACCATCTCCTATGGCCTATGAGGGGCTGTTCCTTAAAAACAAAAAGTATAGTGTATGTATCTCTTCCTTGAGAATGGCTGTTTACTAGCATAGAGGGCTTAGAAATGGTGTGTAAGTGGAGTTAAATGTTCATTCTGGAAGGAGGCAAGCAGGACAGGAGACCAGCTCTCTCTATGCCAGTTCACCATGGTAAGGAACACAAGGAATTGGAGAATTTTTAATTTAAACCTCATTTTTTATAGATGATGACTATGTATTTGTCAAGAAAGGAAGATAATATTTTATCTAGCAGTTTGCTTGTTTAAGGGATAACATTTAAACATAGTGTGTAGACCTCTACTTGTACTTTTAGCCCTACAACTTCCCACTCCAATCTGATTTTTATGAGTACTATGCAACCTCCCTCAAATGACCAAGTCTCCATCAGCATCTTTCTCAACCTCCCATCAGCATTCAACACAATCAAACTTTTGTGTTATGGGACACTCCACTCTTGGTCTGCCTCTTTCTCCTCTAGTCCTCTTCCTACTTCACCTAAACATTGGAATGCCCCAAGGTTCAGGTCTCCAACATCTCTCCAATTAGTCTTTGCCTTTGGTAGCTCAGATCTCATGCTTGTAATAACCACTTTCAGTTTTTTATTTCCAGCTGTCTACTTGTCATCTCCACTTGGGTATCTGATGGGCACCCCAAATTTTGCAAGTCCAACCTAGAATGCTTGAGTCCTTCTCAATAGACTGTCCTTCCCATGATCCCATCCCCCAATATCTTACCATCACCTCAGTGTTTGGTCCAAAACCCTAGAAAATCTCTAATTTCTGATTGCCTCACATCCCATATCTCACTCATCTGGAATTAAGTTCTTTGGAACCCCCTGTAAAACATATCTCCTGACTCCTCATTTCTCTCTACATATACACTGTCATCTTCCAAGTCAAGTCATCTTCTATCTTGACTATATAAGGGGCCTCTCTGTGTCCTGCCTGCTTCTACTCATTGCTTTCTTCACTATAGACTATGAACCTTACACAGCCTTCATGGGCTTCCAGAATCATAACTCAGATCACATGACACCCCTGCTCAAATCTTTCAATGACTGTACCTTCACACTAATAATAAAATCCAGACTCTCCAACATTGTCTACCTACAAGGTGCTCTATGACCTGACCTTGCTTTCTCTTGACTTCCTCCCCCATCACTCACTGCATCCAGAAGTAGTGCTGCCTTGCACACTCAGGAACATACTAAGTTCACCTCTGCCTCCAAGACTGTGTACACTCTACTCCCTGTGTACAGACTGCTTTGCTTCTTCATGGTTCTCTCCTTCATACATTTTAGACCTCTGATCAAATACCTCCTCTGAGACATCATCAGTGTAAAGTACACCCCCTTTCATATCTCTCATCTTACCGGGTTTATTTTCTCTTTTAGAAACATATTATTTCTGTATTTCTTTGTTTGTTTTCTGTGTCTGTCTCTGCTGAGAACTTACAATCCACTAAGACAGGACTTTACCTGCCCTTTTTATTATTCTATGCCCAGTGCCTAGAATAGTGCAATAATTTGATCAATACATTTCAAAATAAATGTGCATTACATATGTAAAATTCTTTTAAGGGTTTCATATAGCTCAAATAATATGTGAAAACCACAAATGATCACAAGGACTATAAACATTTACTACTGAACCTAACACAAGGGTATTAATACCACAGGTTTCACTTATCTGTTCATTGTCCCTACACTTGTTTTTATACTTTCCCATATTTGTAAAGTCACTATCCAACTAAAAAAGCTAAATTATCATCCTACATCACCTGAGGTTACAAACTCAGAAACTTCAGTCACAGATCATAGACTTAAACAAGGGAGATGAATATATGCATATCAAGGGGGGTAATGTCAGTCCTATTTCAACAGTCTTTTTTTTTTAACTACAGTTTACATTCAATATTATTTTATATTAATTTCAGGTGTACAGCATAGTGTTAAACAATCATATACTTTCCAAAGTGGTCCGTGATATTTCCAGTACCCACCTGGCACCATACATAGTTATTACCATTTCAACACTCTTGACCCATTCTCATGGTTAAGCTGGACCCGATCTGTCCCCTGCAGACATTAAGCCTCTGTCTTTCACTGAATTTAATATAAAATTCACAACCTAAGGATCATTTATTTTTCTTTCTTTTTTCCCTTTTCATTGAATTTATTGGGATGACACTGGTTAACATAATTATACAGGTTTCAGGAGCACAATTCTACAGCACATCATCTTTACACTGTATGGTGTGCTCACTACCCCAAGTTAAGACCCTGTCCATCACCATTTATCACCCTTATACCCTTCTTCACCTCCAACTTCCCCCACCCCTGGCAATCACCACACTGTTGTTTGCGTCCATGAGTTTTCTTTTTCCTATTTTTTGCCCAAACTCTCCACCCCACTTCCCAGCTTCCCACTTCCCCTCTACTGCTGTCAGCTTTCTCTCTGTCTAGGAGTCTGTCTCTATTTTACTTGTTAGTTCCTTTTGTTCATTAATTTCTGCATCTGAGTGAAATCAGATGGTACTTGTCTTTCTCTGACTGGATTATGTGACTTAGCACAATGCTCTCCAGGTCCATCATCCATACTATCACAAAAGATAAGATTTCCTTATTTTTACATCTGAGTAATATTCCATTGTGTAATATACCACAGCTTTTTTACCCACTCATCTGCTGATGGACACTTGGGCTGCTTCCAAATCTTGACTAGTGTAAAGAATCCTGCCATGAGCATATGGGTGCATATATTCTTTCAAATTAGTGTTTTGTGTTTCTTCAGATAAATGCCAAGGAGTGGAATCATTGGGTCATAAGGCAGTTCTAATTTTTAATTTTTTGATGTATCTCTATACTGCTTTCCATAGTAGCTGCATCAATCTGCATTCCCACCAACAGTCAATAAATATTTCCTTTTCTCCACATCCTAACCAACACTTCGTGTTTGATTTATTGTTAACCACTTTGACAGATGTCAGGTGATATCTCATTGTGTTTTTAATTTGCATCTCTCTGATGATTAGTGACATTGAACATCTTTTTAAATGTCTATTGGCCATCTGTATTTTCAGGTACTTTGCTTAAAAATAGTAAGTTCCAAATAAATTTTGGATATTGACCCTTATCGAATGTATCATTGGCAAATATATTCTCCCATTCGGTGAGTTGTCTTTTCGTTTTCTTGATGGTTTTCACTGATGTGCAAGGACTTTTTAGTTTGATGTAGTGCCATATGTTCATTCATCTTTTGTTTCCCTTGCTTGAGGAGATATAGCAGAAAAAATATTGCTGCAAGAGATGTCCAAGATTTTACTGCCCATGTTTTCTTCAGGATTTTTATGGTCTTGAATCTAACATTTAAATATGTAATTGATTTCGAGTTTATTCTGAATGGTATAAAATAAGTAGTGTAGTTTCATTTTTTGCATGGTATCTGTCCAATTTTCTGAAAATTATTTATTGAGTAATCTATCTTTACCCCATTGTTATGTTCTTGCCTCCTTTCTCAAGTATTAATTGACCATAAGGGTGTGAGTTTATTTCTGGACTCTCTATTCTGTTCCATTCATCCATATGTCTTTTTATGCCAGTACCATTCTGTTTTCATTATCTTGGCCTTGGACTACAGTTAGTTAACAGATAGCATGATTCCTCACACTTTGCTCTACTTTCTGCAGATTGCTGTGATTATTCAGGTTCTCTTGTGATTCCACATAAATTTTTGAAATATTTGTTTTAGCTCTGTAAGGATGCTATTTGTATCTTGACAGAAATTGCTTTGAATCTAAAGATTGTTAGGGTAGTATGGACATTTAATGATGTTAATTCTCCTTTTCATAAATATGGTATATGCTTCCACTTATTTGTATTTTCTTTTTTTATTGTTTTGGGTTAATATATTAATTGTAATATTCTTTTAAAAATTTTTATTTTAATCGTTGTTCAAGTACAGTTTTCTGTCTTTTACTCCCATCCCAGCCCACCCTGCCAGTACTCCCCACGTCCCTCCCGTTTCCATCCCCCTTAGTCTTTGTCAATGTGTCCTTTATACCTGTTCCTGGAAGCCCTTCTTCCCCCTTTCCCCTGAAATTCTGGTCCCTGTCTGCCTGTTCTCTATTTCAGTGTCTTTGGTTATATTTTGATTGCTTCTTTGTTTTGTTGTTTAGGTTTCTTTTTTGTCATTTATTAAATTATTTTTCAAGTACAGTTTTCTGTCTATTACTCCCGTCCCATCCCACCCCCCAGTACTCCCCCCTCCCTCCCATTTCTACCCTTCTTAGTTGTTGTCCATGTGTCTTTTATATTTGTTCCTCTAAATCCCTCCTTTATTTCCCCTGAAATTCCCTCCCCTTTCCCATCTGGTCGCTGTCCCCCTGTTCTCTATTTCAGAGTCTTTGGTTATATTTTGCTTGCTTGTTTGTTTTGTTGTCTAGTTTCCTGTTAAAGGTGAGATCATATGATATTTGTCCTTCAACACCTGGCTTATTTCACTCAGTATAATGCTTTCCAGTTCCATCAATGCTGTTGCAATGGGAAAGAACTCCTTTCTTTCTGCCGCATACAATTCTATTGTGTAAAAGTACTATAGTCTTTTGATCCATTCATTTACCGATGGGCATGTAGGCTGCTTCCAACTCTTGGCTATTGTCGATTGTGCTGCTATAAACATTGGTGTGCACAGGTTCTTTTGGATTAGTATTTCAGGGTTCTTAGGATATAATCCTAGCAGTGGAATTGCTGGGTCAAAGACAGATCTATTTTTAGTTTTCTGAGGAAATTTCATACTGTTTTCCACAGTGGTTTTACCAATCTGCAATCCCACCAACAGTGAACCAGGGTCCCCTTTTCTCCACAACCTCTCTAACACTCGATGTTTGTTGCTTTGTTTATGATGGTCATTCTGACTGGTGTTAAGTGGTATCTCATTGTAGGTTCAATTTGAATCTCTCTGATAGCTAGTGATATTGAGCATCTTTTCATATATCTCTGATTCTCTGTATGTCCTCCTTGGAGAAGTGTCTGTTCAAGTCCTTTTCCCACTTTTTAATTGGGTTGCTTGTCTTCTTAGAGTGGAGTTGTGTAAGTTCTTTGTATATTTTGGAGATTAAACCCTTGTGTCAGGTACAATTGGGAAATGTGTCCTCCCATACAATTGGTTGTCTTTTTATTTTAATACTGATTTCTTTAGCCATGCAGAAGCTTTTTATTTTGATGAGATCCCATTTGTTTGTTCTTTCCTTTATATTCCTTGCTCTAGGGCACATATCAATAAAAATGTTGCTGTGTGAAATATCTGAGATTTTCCTGCCAATGTCCTCTTTTAGGACTTTAATGGTGTCATGACTTATATTTAAGTCTTTTATCCACCATGAATTTATTTTGGTGTATGGTGTAAGTTGGTATTTGACTTTCATTTTTTTGCAGGTAGCTGTCCACTTCTCCCAACACCATTTGTTGAAGGGGTTATTTTTAGTTCATTTTATGGTGCTGCCCCCTTTGTGAAATATTAATTGACCATAGAGACTTGGGTTCATTTCTAGGCTCTCTGTTCTGTTCCACTGGTCTATGTGACTGTTTTTATGCCAGTACCAGGTTGTTTTGATTACAGTGGCCTTGTAATACAGTTTAGTATCAGGTATTGTGATCCCTCCTACTTTGTTCTTCTTTCTTAACATTGCAGCTGCTATTCGGGGTCTTTTATGGTTCCATATAAATTTTTGAAGTGTTTGTTCTATGTCTGTGAAATATGCCATTGGTACTTTAATAGGTATTGCATTGAATCTGTAAATTGCTTTGGGTCGTATGGACATTTTCATGATGTTAATTCTTCCAATCCATGAACACAGTATATGTTTCCATTTGTTTGTGTCTTCCTTGATTTCTTTCATCAGTGTTGTGTAGTTTTCTGCATGCAAGTCTTTTACCTTCTTGGTTAGGTTTATTCCTAAGTATTTTAATTTTCTTTTTGCTATATCAAATGGGATTTTTTTCTTGATTTCTGCTTCTGCTGTTTCATTGTTGGTATACAAAAATGTCTTTGATTTCTGGATATGGACTGTGTAACCTGCTGTTTTGCAAAGTTCATTTATTAGGTCAAGCAGTTTTTGGGTGGAGTCTATAGGATTTTCCATGTACACTATCATATCACCTGCAAACAGTGATAGCCTTGTTTCCTCCTTTCCAATTGGATGCCTTTTATTTCCTTTCCATCTGATCGCTGTGGCTAAAACTTCCAATACTATATTGAATAGAAGTGGTGAAAGTAGACAACCTTGTCTTGTCCTTGATCTTAGTGGAAAAGATTTTAGTTTCTGCCCACTGAGTATGATGTTGGCTGTAGGTCTCTCATATATGCCTTTATTATATTGAGGAATGCTCCCTCTATTCATACTTTGCTGAGTGTTTTTATCACAAATGGGTGCTGTACCTTATCAAAACCTTTTTCCACATCTATTAATATGATCATGTGATTTTTGTCTTTGCTTTTGTTTATGTGATGTATTACATTTACTGATTTGCAAATATTGAACCATCCTTGCATCCCTGGGATGAATCTCACTTGGTCATGGTGTATGATCTTTTTAATGTATTGTTGGATGCAGTTTGCCAATATTTTGTTGAGTGTTTTAGCATCTAAGTTCATCAGTGATATTGGCCTTAAATTTTCTTTCTTTGTTGTGTGTTTATCTGGTTTTGGTATTAGGATGATACTGAGTTCATAAAAAGAGTTTGGAAGTCTTCCATCATTTTGGATATTTTGGGCTAGTCTGTGAAGGATAGGGGTTAGCTCTTCCTTAAATGCTTTGTAAAATTCTCCTGTGAAACCATCTGGACCAGGGCTTTTGTGTGTTGGGAGATTTTTGATTACTGCTTCAATTTCATCTGCTCTTATTGGTCTGTTCAGGCTTTCTCCTTCTTCTTCATTGAGTTTTGGAAGACTATAGTTTCCTAGAAATTTGTCCATTTCACGTAGGTTTTCAAATTTCTTGGCATACAGTTCTTCATAGTAGTTTCTTATAACGCTTTGTATTTCTGTAGTGTCAGTTGTAATGTCCCCTGTTTCATTTCCGATTGTGCTTTTTGGGTCCTCTCTCTTTTTCTCTTGATGAGCCTGCTTAAAGGCTTGTCTACTTTGTTTATCTTTTCCAAAAACCTACTCCTG
>NW_028095383.1:126709-149042 GCF_014824575.4 Sturnira hondurensis
TTTTTTTTTTTTTTTTACTTTGTCCTCCAGCCCGCTGATCTGATCTTCTGCTTCCTCAATCCTGCTTTTGATTCCTTCCACTGTGTTCTTCAGTTCAGAAATTGTGTTCTTCATTTCCCCTTGGTCCTTACTGATAGTTTCTATTTCCTTTTTGATGTTGATATAGTTTTCAGTGAGTTCATTGTAGTTTTCCTGTAGTTTCTGGTAGCTGATTGTGAGCTCATTGAACTTCCTGATAACCAGTGCTTTGAATTCAATATCTGGTAGCTGACTTGCCTCTATTTCATCTAGTATTCTTTCTGAGGCTTCCTCCTTTCTTTTCATTTGGGAATTGTTTCTTTGTCTTCCCATTGTTTGTGAGACTCTTCTCGTTAGCTTCAGCTTCTTAAATTGATTTGTTCTGGCCTCTTGGGTTTGTGGTGTGAACTTCTGTGGTATAATACCTGTGAGCTTTGGTGGTGTAGTCTCCTTGATCTCCCAAGTTCACTTGTCTTGGGCTGACGTTTAAGTTAACCCTGTGTTTGTCTTTGGGTTTTGGTTGTTTTGGGGTTTTTCTTTTGTGGGCCCTTCCCACCAGCTGGTTAACTGATGGTCCCTCTCTCCACCACCTCTTGTAATTTGCTGTGCTGGTGAGGGCAGCTCCCCTATTTAAACTAAGGTCCGCCTTCGGTGTCATTGATCAGTTTCGAAGTGTGACCTGAGTGGTTCCTGACAGACAGAAAATCAAATGAACCATTGGATCACTGTCACTCCCCACATATGAACTTGAAAGAGATAGGTCAGCTGCAGGAGCCAGGTTGCATCCTTTCCATCCTCCTACACTGCTCTAAATTTTTAATATTTAGCCATTTTTCAAAAATCTTATTCTTCACACTTTTCAAAAAATTGTATATGTCTAGAATTCTTTACTTTTCACCTGTATTGTGTTCCTTCTTATTCATGGAATCCTGTGCTGCCTCCGTATTTGAGTTGTCTCATCATGCATCACTCCATGTACATTGGGGTAAACTATAGCTGTTTGTGCATTTATTTTGTAAACTCTTGGAACTTTCATTATTTCTGATAGTTTTTTTCTGATGATTCTCCTAGGTTACATGCAGAAAAATATAATTTTTGCTTCCTTTATTTCCAACTGCTAAACCTTATTTTGTCTTCATTGTGTGTATTTGTTTTTTGCTTCAGCTTCCAGAAAAAAAAAGCCATATGATAGTGCCAGCTCACATCCAAGCTTAGTTTCTGGTTTTAAGGGGACTTTTCTAGTGTTTTATTGTTTAGTGCGATGTCGACTGTTGATCTGACATTCTATTATCATCTATTCCTTAATTCATTACATATTTATTGGTCCCCAACCAAATGCACTGAGTTTGGCAATAATGTAGGGAAACTGATTGCCTCAGGGAAAGCAGTTTCCATGGCATGGTGCCAGCAAAAGCCAGATTGCGGTGGTTTGCAGAGATGCGTACAAACAATAAAAATCTTCTTAAATATTGATGGAAACATGCCAAGAGTTTTCATAAAAAATATGTGCTGAATTTTTTTAAATGCTTTTTTAGCATTTATTGATTAAATGATATAGTTATTTTTATTTGACATGTTGGGATGATTTAACATATTAATATACTTTCATTTATTTATTTAAGAAATATTTGAGTGCTTACTATAAGCCAGCCATTCTTCTCTTATTGTCAAATTAATTTTGTGATTTTTATTAAATACTGTATGGCTTTGTGATTTTTAAATATAAATTTATAAATATTTAATAGTTTTTACTGTACTACTAGAATAAATTCCACTCAATTTTGGCATGTTATTCTTAAATTTTTAATAACTAAATGAATGGTTTTTATTATTAAAAATTCAAAAGATACAAAAGCATGTAAAGTCAGAAAGTTCACAATTTCCCAATATCCCAAGGGATAGTCCCTATTGATATATATTTCTGGACCTTTTTCTTTTTCAATTTTAATAAACTTCTAAAATTCATTTGCAAGCATTTTTTGTAGGATTTTCACATCAATATTTATGGTGGTGGTACAGATGTCACAGTAGGGAAGCCACACCTGGCTCCACGTCAGGTTGGCCTCTCCTCTAAATGACACTTGATTGCAGTTTCTGACCCATCTGTTCTGTCTGGGAAAAATGACATTCCCTCCAGCTTCAGGCATGCTGGGCACCATGCAGAAGTAGCTGAGGTTCATTTGTTCCAAAAACATTTAGTAAGCACATATATGACCATAGAACTTACATTCTAGGCAAGGAGGCAAATAATAAAATAAATCATATGTACCGTATGTTAGATGGTGATGAAAGCTAGAGATAAAAAGCAAGGAAGGGTATGGGAAATGTTATGTGGAGAGAGGGAACCATAGTTATTGTGGGAAGGAAAGCCCCAAATTGAGAGAAAGAGAACATTGCTGAAAAAGAATTCAAACAGAAGTAAAAATGAATGATGTACAACTACGTACAGGGTCAGTGATCTGGGAAACATGTTGAACAGAGTAAGTGAGGTGTAGAAGAGTGCCTTCTGGATGATTCCATGTGTGCAGGGCACAAAAGCAGACAACACTGATCCATGCCATACCAGCAAGTATGACACAGTGAGAAGGATGGTCATGCTCTGTTCCTTATCCAGGGACTGTAAACACCCACATGTTAACGTCCTTTTGTGAAAATTCATCCAGCTGAACACTTATAATGTGTGCATTTTCCATGTGAATATAGATGTCAATAGTTTCATTATTTTTTAATTAAAAGTTAGCTGTCTTACTCAGATGACATAACCATCAGAGGAATAATGAAAATTGCCACCTTGCCTTATTTTCCCAAAACCTGATATGTTGAAGGGATTTGTCATATGCAAGTGTGTTTGAGTGAATAAGTGAGTGCTTAAACAAACACATCTCTACACTCTAAGCATGATTTTCTACTTAGTCCCTCTGAAGCTAATCACCTAGGAAAACTAAAGCTACAGCTATTGTTACTGTCATTCCCATTTTTTTTTTTAAATCATCTGCCTCCTCTCTGCTGACATAAGAACAATGAACTCACTCAACAGACATTCAGACACTTTTAAGATTTAGAGTCAGGACATCAAATAAAATGAGGACAAAATATTGGTCCAACGGATTTGGTAATGTGTAGGTTCTTGATGATGTCGGTGGGACGAGCTTCGCTCACATGGAGGCAACAGATTGCAGGGAGTTAATGAGAAGCAGACTTAGAGGAACTAGAATTGGTATATGCTGACAAATACTCAAGTACTTTGAAAATTAAGACATAATTACATAGCATTGACAATGTTTCTTAGTGTGTGTGTGATTGTTTATCATAAAAGATGAGAAAAATTAGAGCATGTTTTCAGGCTTAAAGGAGGTAAATCAATAGACAAGGATAGTTTCATTCATTTATTTCTGCATTCAATCTCTTGGTCATTTGTGTATTCAACAATTACTTCCTAAGTATCTATTGTACCAGTGACTGTTCTTGACAGAGGTAATAGAGCAGTGTATCAACTAGGCACACCATCTACCCTCATGCAGTTTACAGTCTATCAGGAAAGAAAGAAGTTGAAGACAGGTGACAGAGGAAATGATTGTTGGGTAGGGGTTGTTTAATGAAAGGACAAGGGGAAGAATTAGTGAGGACAAGAGGGATCTTTTCTTGTAATGAGAGAACAGTGATATCCCTTTCTTACCAAAGGGTAATAACTAAATGTAGGTACAAACATTGATAGAATAATTATTAATATAGAAGACTGGAGGACTATTCTTCAGCAAGACTGTGGGAAAAACTAGCCCTAAGGTGAATGAAGCTAGGTGGAAGATGGGAAGCCCTGTTCAGCGCGACCATGGAGATTACCTAGTTTGGCAGCTGTCAACCTCAGTTCATAAAACAAGCAGTTGTGAAGGGAGACTCCTGGCACCTGTCAATAAGACTAGAATTCTGCAGAGTCACATCTGACATAAGAATCACAAATCCAGTGTTGAAGGTGAAAACCACAGAGTCAGAGTTGCCCATGAAAACCTAAGGAAGCAGTCATACTGGAAATAATATGCTTTCTATCGACTTTTCTTTCAGCATAGGTACAGGTCTTTGTATATTTAGGTGAACCTTAGCTAAAATTATTAGTTTATATTTTGGGACTTTGTATAAAAAATATTTGTGTATGTCTCAGCTTGATGAGAATCTAATGGGATGGGAGCTTAGCCATGATTGAGGCCAACAGAAAAACTAGCAGGTCCATATTCCCAGCTCACACTCGTTCCTCACTATTCAAGTGATGAGTTTTTCTTCCTTACGCCCCCCCTCCTCAACTCTCTCTTTTCATTCTGAAAGTTGGTAATTTAGTTCTTGATAAGTGTAGCTATTGTAGTCAAAATACCAAGCTTATGGATTATTAATTTTTTATAAAGTTAATAAAAACATACTCAAATGTTCTTTATCAATTCCTTGGATCCTGATAGTCTTCCCTGAGGAGAGAAGAAAGGGATGAAGTTAGCACTCTGGAATTGCATATGGATGTGAATCTCATAGGTGCATATCCATCACTGGCTATGTTCAGAGAGGTAATTAAAAGCAGAGAATAACTAATATAATGCAACCCATTTATTTCTCAGTTGTGAAAACTGAGGCCCATAGAGGTGATGTGATTTGGCTAAAGTTATACAACTAGTGGCAGATCCAGGCCTAGAAGCCAGGTGTCCTGGTTCTCAAGACATTGTGCAGCCTGAGGAATGGAACAAATAGTATAACTCACCTGGGGGCCATGGGTCAGTCTGTTCAGCCCACAGCTGCCTGGAGTTCCAACTAAGGAAGCCAGAGTATGTGTCAGCTCACAATTATGACAATTGAATGACTTAGAGATGAATCAAAGCTGGGTAAAAGAAGGTGAGGTTTGAAATTTAACCCTCATGAGCCCAAGAAAGAGGCCAATGAACATGTCCCACAGCAGCTTTTATCTTCTCTAGATGATCCATCTCTGGCTGTGTCACATCCCTCTTCAAACAGCTCAGTGGTGAGTCACCTCCTATCCATTCTTACACCCATGCTGTCTCTGGTGCAATTTACACTGTTAGGAAAATCAGTGTCCACTTGCCAATTAGAGTTTGGGAAGACGGGGGTCAGGAATACCAGTTAGGAGCATTCGTGGAGATCAAAGAGAAAAATAATGAGAAAAGAGTGGCAGGTAGATCTGTGACATCACCTAGGTTAGTGGCTGGTAAAGTTGATCAGCAGTGACAGTGGAAAAGGTAGAATAAAATGACATCTACCTCAAAATGGGAAGGAAAAGAGAGCTCCTGTTTCCATACATACCAACTTGCTGTTTATATTAAACCACATCCTTAAGATAGGTATTGATAAAAACAAAAATTATTTTTCTACTGTAGGAGTTATCCTTTGTTTTACATATACATGGGTCTCTACTAAGGTGTATTGATCCTTCTGAGGAGTCTGATCCATAGTTTCTTATTCATGTATTCATTGATTATTTATTGAGTACCTACTATGTGCCGGGCACTATTGTGAGCACTTGGAATATATCAAGTGAACCAGACAAGCAAATATCTTGGCACTCATAGAACTCCATCAGGGGAAGGTGTCCATAGAACCTAGTCTCTTGGGAACAACAACAGGAGAGAAAGCTGAGGTGAGGGTAAATTGCTAAATTGAAATGGTATTGACTAAAATGAAAGCCAGAAAGAGGTATATTGATAGGCTGAGTTTCATTGGGCCTCTTGCAAAAAAAGTTTCTAGGCAGAGAGAACTGAGATGATGGAGTGTCCATGGCCACAGATCTACCCAAATCACTGGCTGTGATCTGGTGACTCCTGAAAGGACCAGACTCTTGGGGGTAAACCACAGCGTAGGAGGTGCCAGGGGAAGGGCTCTGAGCAAAGGCTGTGCGAGTTCAGACATATAGATAGAAAAAACGAACTGTCAGTTTTAGTGGGTAGTCAGCCTGTAAAAGCCTAAGCAATTTTATCCCAATGTTTTAGCAGATAAGTCAGGCAGAGGTGGGCAGGAAGCAGGGCTGTGGTTATTGAGTTGAGAGTCAAAGGAATATTTTCAGTGTCTGGGAGGAATATGTTACATTGCAAACAATGGTTTAAGACAGGGACTCAAGCACAGAGTGAAGAAGGGAAATACCATCACAACCAGGGTATAAGCTAACAACTCCATGCGGAAGCTCAGTTATAAACTGAACCCTTAATCAAAACTGAAATGACAGACAGAGGGACTGAGCTCCCTAACATTTAAATCTCTCTGAATTAAGAACAGAATCCATCCCATTGGTCGGAACCACATAGCCTGGTCTACAGAGAAAGTAGAATGAGGGGACAGGAAATGGGATCCATTTCTCATCCATGGAGCCACTTCCCTCTTTCATGTAGGAGAAAGGAGGAAGGAGGTCACACCTGTCGCTCCTTTTTACCGCAGGAATCATGGTTGCCATGACATTGATGGTTCCAGAGAGTCCTGTTTCTCAAATTAAACCAGGTGTTCTCTCCACAACTCAGAGGATGGTTTTCTTAGCAGAACATCTGATTAGGACAGGCATGGAGTTCTTACCTGCCTCTTAATCTTTACATGGTTCTTTTCAACTACTACCTTATCCACTATTCATTCTTGGTTACATACAGCTTATGCTCCAATACACTCTCCATCCCATTCCTTTCTTCCTGGCTTCCACCCTTTTTTCTTATTCCCTATTTGGAAGCTTACCTAATCCTTCAGACTTGATGCTTGACTCCATCTTTGACTGATTCAACATCTTCCTCTGGCTACACTTCTGGTAGACATTCTGTTTGGTTCTGCAATATCCATCCACTCTACCATTAGCAACAACAATACTGTTTGGGGTATTAAAAAGTCTAGGGCACATATTGCCATTGATACTATGTTGAATTTGACTTCCAATCAAACCTTCTGTCTCTGTACAACTTACTCCTGAATCAAAGTCCCATGATTATGCCTTTGGTTGTCTGGGTTTAGGGCTACCATCTTGGATTTGGCTTCTTCAGTTTCCAAGTGGAAGTGTAAAGAGGAGGCAAGCACCTAAATTGCACTCTTTCTCAGACCTAATCCTGGTAGGTAATTCTCCTAGAGGGAAATCTGGACTAAGAAGAAGGGAGGGATTCAATATAGTAATAATGTAAGCTACATATGCAATTTTAAAATCATCTAATAATCACATTTTAAATGGTAGAAACAGGTGAAATAATTTTAATATTGTATTCTATTTAAACCAATATTTCTAAAATTTCTTCATGTCAACATGTAATTAGTATCAGAATTATTCATGAGATCAATTCCTTTTTCTTGTCTTTATGTAAAAGTTTGAAATCCAGGGTGTATTTCACACTCACTGCACAGCTCAAACCAAACACTAAATTTTTCAATGTAACTATTTGATCTGTATGTATATTTACAGCAGAAAAAGTGGAATTACATTCCCCAGTTGTCCCAAGAATACTGAAAAGTATTTCAATTACTGAATCAAGTACCAAAAAATCACTTTCCCTGCATCACTTCCACATAGACAAAGCTAATTCATCTTTCTTAGAAGAATTGTTTGAAGCAAAAGCATATCAATTTCAAAACTGTGCCTATTCATGTTTTATCAATTCACTACTTATGTCAGCTAAGTATTATTAACATGGATTGTAAAAAGATATTGGATAGAATGAAAAGTAGCTCTAAGTTTATTAATATCAATAAAATGTTCAAATTTTTCTTGTACATTTTGCAGATAGTTTACATAATGCTGGTATTACAATAAAACATTTTGTATGTTGACTCATATAAAAATACGTAAAATTATTCTTATTAAATTGTATTATAAAAAGTCTCAGAGGAGGGAGGAGAGGTACCATGCGTTTCTCGCCTCTCACTGCCCTGCCATGAAAAGATCATCTTGTGCTACCTTATCCACTGATGGCACTTCTGCCAGGGTGCTTTCCTATCTCAAGTTCCCAGTGGATGTGCCAGCACCCAGATGCCCTATCCTACTCTACATCAGACTCCTATGGTCCTCCATGGGTTAAAGGTGCATGTTGCTGGACTCCAAGGACTCCCACTCCTGTCCACCACTGGGCTGCCACACCTGAGACACTGCCTGTGCACACCCTGCAGTGTCCCAATGTGAGTGATTCCAGTCTTATCCACACCAGCTCTCACAACTGATACCCAGACATCGGTTGTCCTGAAACTTCCCTGGACCCGTCCATGCCCTCTCAATTGGGGACAAGTTGTTCTTACCATCAGCACCCTCTGTGCCTAAATCTTGGAGCCACACAGTCACCAGCCAAGAAGAGAAAGTGCTCACAGGCACTGGAGGACCCTGGGGACTGTCAAATGAGGGCCTGGGACTCCAGACCAAGTAGGAGCTGTGAATACCAGTATACCTGCTGGAAGAGAGAACCCACCAATAAAGGAAGCACCAACAGATAATAAAGAAACATGGTGAAGGAGTGAGTAGAAGCCATAACCTCCACCCAAGACCGATCTAGAATTACAACTAAACAGTAGAGAAATTATCCAGAACAAACAACTGAACAGTAGTGAGAGAGAATCCTCAAAACCTTGGACAGACAGAAGAACCAGCTTTGGTACAACAGCATACAAGGTATGGTGGGCAGAGTGACCCTCAGTTAACCAGCTGGAGGGAAGGACCCACCAAAGAAAGACCCCAAAACAAAAAAACCCAAATAAATCCAGAGAGCCAACATAAACAACAGCTCAAGAGCAGCAAGTTCAGGAGATCAAGGAGACTGCACCACTGAATCTCACAGGTCTCCTACCACAGAAGTTCCTATCACAAACCCACAGAGTCAGAACAGATGAATCTAAGAAGCAGAGGCTAACAAGAAGAGTCAGACAAACAATGGGAAGACGAAAAACCAAACCCCAATTAAAAAGAAAGGAGGAAGCCTCAGAAAGAATGCTAAATGAAATAGAGGCAAGTGAACTATCAGACATTGAGTTCAAAGCAATGGTTATAACGAAGCTCAATGAGCTCACAGAGAATTACCAAAAACAATAGGGAAACTATGATGAACTCACTGCAAATTATATCAACATGAAAAAAGAAATAGAAACTATCAACATGGGCCAAGAGGAAACAAAGAATATAATTTCTGAATTGAAGAAAACAGTAGAAGTAATCAAAAGTAGGCTCCATGAAGCAGAAGATCGAATCAGTGAACTGGAAGATAGGTAGAAATAAATGCCTGGAGAGAGCAAAAAAGAAGGAAAAAAGACTCAGAAAGAATGAAGAGGTGTTAAAAAAACTGCAGGACAACATGAAATGTAATAATATCTGAGTAATAGGGATACTACTAGAAAAAGAAAAAGAAGAGCAAGGGATAGAAAACCTCCTTGAAAAGTAGTGATGGAAAACTTTCCTAATTTGATGAGAGAAAAAGTCACACAAATCCAGGAAACATAGAGAGTCTCAATCAAGAGGAAGCCAAAGAGGCCCACTTCAAGACACATCATCATTAAAATGGCAAAATTCAAAGACAAAGAGAAAAATCTTAAAGGTAGCAAGGGAGAAATAGGAAGTAATATACAAGGGAGCCCCTATAAGACTAACAGCTGACTTCTCAAAACGCTCCAAGCCAGAAGAAAATGGCAAGGAATATTCTAGGTAATGAAAAATAAAGGCCTGAAACCAAGACTACTTTATTCAGCAAGGCTCTCAATTAAAATATAGGCAAAATAAGGAGTTTCCCAGACAAAAGAAGCCTCAAAGAATACACCTCCTTCAAATCATCCCTGCAAGAGATGCTAAAGGGTCTGCTTTGAGAAAAGAAACAACAACAAAAAAAAGAGTGAGAGAAAGAGGAACACAGGTACAAAGGTAGTAAAATGGCAATGAATAAGTATCTATCTATAATAACCTTAAACGTAAACAGATCAAATCCTTCAATGAAAAGACATAGAATAGCTGAATGGATAAGAAATCATGACCCACACATATGCTATCTACAAGACACCCACCTCAGAACAAAAGACCTGCACAGACTGAAAGTGAAGGGCTGGAAAAAATATTCCAAGCAAATGGCCAGAAAAAAACAGCTGGGACAGAATACTCATATCAGACAAAATAGACTTCAAAATAAGGGCCATAAAAAGACCCAGAAGGTCACTTTGTAATACTGAAGGGAAGAATCCATCAAGAGAAATAAACATTATAAATATATATGCACCCAACACAGGAGCACCCAAATATATAAGAAAAATTACATTTCATATAATAAGGGCCTGGTGATGATGAACTCCTTTAGTTTTATCTTGTCTTGAAAGCGCTTTATCTGTCCTTCCATCCTAAAAGATAGCTTTACTGGATAGAGCAATATAGGTAATAAGTCCTTGCTTTTCATCACTTTGAATACTTGTTTCCAGTCACTTCTTGCCTGTTAGGTTTCTTTTGAGAAATCAGCTGACAGCCTTATGGGAATTCCTTTGTAGGTAACTCTCTGCTTTTCTCTTGCTGCTTTAAAATAAAAAGACTCTATTTATTTATTTTTGGAGAAAATAAGGGGGAGAAACACTAAGGTGTGGTTGCCTATCATGCTCCTCCAACTGGGAACCTGGCCCACAACCCTGGCATGTGCCTTGACTGGGAATCAAACCAGTGATTCTCTGGTTCAAAAGCTCGCACTCAATTCACAGAGCCACACCAGGCAGGGATCTTGCTGCTTTTAAAAATCTTTTATCTTTAACCTTTGGCATTTTGAATATGATGTGTCTTAATATGGTCCTCTTTTGGTCCAACTTGTTTTGGACTCTCCATGCTTCCTGAATTTGTGTGTCCATTTCTTTCACCAAATTAGGGAAGTTTTCTTTCATTCTTTTTTTAAATAAGTTTTTATTTCTTGCTGTTCCTCTTCTGGCATTCCTATGATTTGGATGTTGGCATATCTGAAGATGTTCCAGAGTCTTCTTAAAGTCTCCTCATTTTTTTCAAATTCTTATTTCTTCTTTCTGTTCTGGTTAAATGTTTATTTATCCCTTATGTTCCAAATCACTGATTTGAATCCCAGCTTCCTTCCCTTCACTGTTCATTCCCTGTAGATTTCTCTGTTTCACTAAGTGAAATCTTCATTTCTTCCTTGATGTTTTTGCCATATTCAGTGAGTTTTTTGATCATCCTGATCACCAGTATTTTGAACTCTGCATCTGGTAAGTTGGGTATCTCCATTTCATTTAGTTCTTTTTCTAAGGTTTTGTTTTTTTTTTCATGTGGACCATATTTTTTGTCTCCTTAATTTGGCAGCCTCTCTGTGTTTCTGTGTATTAGGTAGAGCTGCTTCAACTCTCAGTAAAAGGTACCTGTAAATTGTGTGGGGCAGAGCCTTAGGTAATTGCCAGGATGAGGCAACTCACTTCACTGCTTTGAGGGTCTGTGTATGGGGAGGGCTCAGAAAGGGGACTGTGACACTGCCTGGCTTCTGGAATTTTGCTTGGCACTAGCCCTGTTTTCAATCACTTCGCCTACTCCTCATATGCAACTGGCACCTTACCAGCTGTTGCCCTGGTAATGAATCTCAGAGTGAAGTGGGTTTGTGTAAGTTTTGAGACAATGAAGGCCATTTAAGTTTAGTTTCTGAAATTCCAGTAATTTTCTCTGCTGCACCAACCCCCACTATTTTTACACCCAGAAGTTATAGGGATTTATCTTCCCATTGTGGTGCTGGAATCTTGAGCTGTGTTGTCTGACTTGGAGCTGTGATCACTTGTTCCCAAGGTATCCCTCCTAAGTTTTATCCACCACACACAAATGTGGGACCACCCATGCTTGTCCTTCATATCTGTCCCATATCTACATTTCCTCACCTCTCTTCCTCATCTCCACCCCTCTACCTACCTGGATGAATGTGGCTTCTTTAAATCCTTGGTCGTTGAACTTCCATATAGTTTTATTTTCTCACAGTTTTGAGTGTTATTTATTTTGAGATTTAGTTGTAGTTCCTTTTTGTGTTTGCATGAGTTGGCAAAGTGTGTCTATCTATGCCTCCATCGTGATCAGAGATCTCCATAGTTTTCTTTTCTTTTTTTTAAATATAGTTTATTGATTATACCATTACAGTTGTTCTATTCCCCCTTCATTCCCCTTAACCCGCACACTCCCTCCCCTACCATTTTCCCCCCTTAATTTATAACCACGTGTCTCAACTTCTTTAGATTCTATATTTCCCCCGCTATTCTCGCCCTCCCCCCATCTATTTTCTACCTACCATCTATGCTATTTTCTGTGCCTTCTCCCCCCTTCTCCTCCTCCCACCCCCCTGTTGCTAACCCTCCATGTGTTCTTCATTTCTATGGTTCCACTCCTGATCTAGCTGTCCTCTTGGTTTGCTTTTGTTTTAGGTGTGGTTGTTAATAACTGTGTGTTTGCTGTCCTTTCACTGTTCATATTTTTCATCATCTCTTTCTTATATAAGTCCCTTTAGCATTTCATATAATAAGGGCTTGGTGATGATGAACTCCTTGAACTTGACCTTATCTGAGAAGCACTTTATCTGTCCTTCCATTCTAAATGAAAGTTTTGCTGGATAAAGCAATCTTGGCTGTAGGTCTTTGGATTTCATGACTTGGAATACTTCTTTCCAGCCCCTTCTTGCCTGTAAGGTCTCTTTTGAGAAATCCGCTGACAGTCTGATGGGTACTCCTTTGTAGGTGACTGTCCCCTTATCCCTTGCTGCTTCTAGGATTCTCTCCTTCATTTTAGTCTTGGCTAATGTAATTATGATGTGCCTTGGTGTGTTCCTTCTTGGGTCCAACTTCTTTGGCACTCTCTGAGCTTCCTGGATTTCCTGGAAGTCTATTTCCTTTGCCAGACTGGGGAAGTTCTCCTTTATTATTTGTTCAAATACATTTTCCACTCGTGGCTGTTTCTTTCCCCCTTCTGGTACCCCTATAATCCGGATGTTGGAACGTTTAAAGATGTCCTGGAGGTTCCTAAGCCTCTCCTCATTTTTTTGAATTCTTGTTTCTTTACTATTTTCTGGTTAGATGTTTCGTTCTTCCTTCTGGTCCACTCTCTTGATTTGAGTCCCATTTTCCTTTCCATCGCTATTGGTTTCCTGGACATCTCCCTTCATTTCAATTAGTTTAGCCTTCATATGTTCCTCTAATTTGTGACTAAGTTCCTCTAATTTGTGACTGTACTCTACCAATTCTGTGAGCATCCTGATAAATAGTGTCTTGAATTGTGCTTCTGAGAGGCTGGCAATCTGTTGGTCACTTAGAGTTATTGGCTCTGGGACTTTGAGTTCTTCTTGCACCATCTTTTGGGCTGTTCGTGCCTGTTAAGTAGCAGGAATGGAGCCCTAGGTTTTCACCAGAGCAGGGCAACTCAGTCCCTGTGTTGTGATGTTGTATGTGGGGGCGGGGTCAAAGAGGGACAATGGCTTCCCTCTGGTGCCCGCCTCCGCGACCCCCACCAGCACCGCAGCCACCACCATCACCAGGGCCACGCACCCCGCTCCACTGCATGCAAGTGTGCCACTGCTGTCAGCCCTCCACCACTGGGTTCACCCCCTGGGGCCTGCGTGGTCCATCTCACTGCGCGTGAATGTGCGACCTTGGTCAGTCTGCCCCGCACCCCGACTAGGTCCGGGCTGCCTGCGCTCCTAGGTGTGTCCTTCCCGACCCTGCTCCGCTGCTGGCTCTGCCTCTCTTACCGTCCCCGTTGAATGGTTCGTAGCTGTCGGGCTTCGGTATAATTCAGTTTTCTGGTCTCTGGGTGTGTTTTAGTTCTCCAAAACTTTTGTTGTATCCAAACTTGGTTGTGGGAGAAGGCACAGTGTGTCCACCTATGCCTCCACCTTGGTGGAAGTCCATAGTTTTCTTAAATTATAAAATATAAACAACATAAAATGTACCATTTTAACCATTTTTTAGTGTACAGTTTTGTGGCATTAAGCACATTCACATTGTTGGGCAACCCTTACAACTACCTACCCATCTCCAGAACTTATTTATTTATCTTCTTCAGCTGAAACTCTGTCCCAATTAAACAATCTTTCCCATCACTGCCCCTCAAACCCTGGCAATCACCACCTTACTTTCCATCTCTATGAATCTGACTATCAAGGAATTTCATATAAGTGGAATCATATACTATTCATTCTTTTGTGACTGGCTTATTTCACTTACTATAATGTCTTTAAACTTCATCCATGTTGTAGCCTTTGTCAGAATTCCCTTCCTTTTTAAAGCTAAATAGTATTCCATTATATGCATAGGTCACATTTTGTTTATTTAGTCATTCAACAATGGACATTTCAGTTGCCCACAGCATTTGACTATTGTGAATAATGCTGCTGTGAATACAAGCATGCTAATACTCATTTCAAATCCCTGCTCTCACTTCTTTTGGGTATATACCCAGAAATGGAATTACTGGATCATATGGTATTTCTGTTTAATTCTTTGAGGAATTGCCATACTGTTTTTCACAGTGACTATATCATTTTATATTCCCACTAGCAATGTACAAAAGTTTCCATTTGCCCTCACCAAAACTTGTTATTTTCTGGGTTTTTGTTGTTGTTGCTGTGGCGGAGGGGGGAGGATAACAGCCTTTATAATGGATGAGAAGCAGCATCTCATTGTGATTTTGATTTGCCTTTCCCAAGTGACTGGTGATATTGGGCACCTCTTCATGAGTCACACCAATTCTTTTTGACTGTTGAGAAAAAACATCAAATTCACTATGTATTTGCTGAAAATGTCTCAATATTTCCCATTTATTTTTTTAAATGTCTATGTCAAAACAAGCACAGTATTTTTGTCTTGCTTTGCCACAGTTAATTCCTGTGGACATTCTCCATGAAATCTGATGTATTTTCTTCCAGCCTCTTTTTTCTTTTTACTATTCTGGTCATCACACTAGCTTCTGCATCTCTCTGTGATTCTGCATCAATTTTATGTTTTCCTTTTGAATTTAAAATTGTGTTCCCCTTGTGTTTTCTATAGAAAATGAATAGAATGATATTATAATATAATATGTATTTTGATTTAGTTATCAATTGTGATTTACAAAGGCATCATGCAACTCATAATATTTGCATAAAACATTCAAGTAAATACATTAAATGTTAGATCAGTGCCCAGAAAAAAATCATTCAAATTGAATCAGTCCATTGAGACCACTCATAATGGTGATGTGTTCACATGTAACCCTAGAAATATGCACATATGCCAACTTAAGACAAGGCATGTGCTATATGTGCCCAGCATGTGCCCTACAATATAATGATAATATTTTATGCAGTACAATTATTAAAGTGCAATTATTTGTTCATCCTACTAAGATTAAACTTCCCAGAAAAAACTCTTATACTGATTCCATTTTGAAATTTTAAAAATTAGGTACAGCTAAGAATTTAATTCTTCACTCACATTAGCCATTTTTCAAGTGCTCAGTAGTTACACGTGGCTAGTAGTGGCTACTATACTTGCTAGTATAGTGCTAGAAATATAAAACCACAACAATAAATTGAGCAATTTACTGCTTAGTTTCTTCCCTTAAAAAAAATCTTGGCAAGGACTTCCAGCCAAGATGGAGGCATAGGTGGAAACACTGTGCCTCCTTGCACAACCAAATTTAAGAACAACAAAGATTTAGAAACAAAAACACAACCAGAACAGACAGAAAATTGAACTGTATGGAAGTCTGACAACAAATCTTTCATCCAGACCGGTAAGAGGAGTGGAGTCAGCAGCTGGCAGAGGGGGGGGCATGGCAGGAAAAAGCTTGCACAGGTGGCACCGAGCTAGCATGCCATGGGTGTGGGGAGGCAATAAGCAGACCCAGTGAGGTACGCAAGGCGGTTGGCTGCCCGCAGACACACATTTGTGTACAGATAAACCAGGCAAAAATGGGCAGTGAGACAGACCGCACAACCCAAGGCCCCAGTGCTTGGAAATAAAGACTAAAAGCACTGATTGAAAACACTTGTGGGGGTTGATGTGCTTGGAGAGACTCCCAGCCTCACAAGAGTTTGTTGGAGAGACCCACAGGGTCCTAGAACATACACAAGCCCACCCACCCAAGAACTAGCACCAGAAGGGCCCAATTTGGTGTGGGAAGCAGCAGAGTGGACTGAAATCTGAGAAAGAGCAGAGCAAGCACCATCATTCCCTCTCTGACCCCACCCCCACATACAACATCACAACCCAGAAACTGGGTTGCCCCACCCTGGTGAACACCTAAGGCTCCACCCCTCACAAGTAACAGGCATGACCAGACAAAAAAATTATGGGTCACACAGAAGGACAAATCAAAGCCCCATAGAGGCAATACATTTAAGTGACCAAGAGATAGCCAACCTATCAGATGCACAGTTCAAAATACTGGTGATCAGGATGCTCACAGAACTGGTTGATTTTAGTCACAAATTAGATGAAAAAATGAAGGATACACTAAGTGAAATGAAGGAAAATGCACAGGGAACCAATAGTGATGGGAAGAAAACTGGAACTCAAATCAAAGGAGTGGAGCAGAAGGAAGAAACAAATAACCAAACAGAAAAGAAGGAAGAAACAAGGATTCAAAAAAATGAAGAGAGGCTTAGGAACCTCCAGGACATCTTTAAATGTTCCAACATCCGAATTATAGGGGTACCAGAAGAGGAACAGGAAGAGCAATAAGTGGGAAACTTATAGAGAAAAACAATGAAGGAGAACTTCCCCAATCTGGCAAAGGAAATAGATTTCCAGGAAGTCCAGGAAACTCAGAGAGTCCCAAAGAAGTTGGACCCAAGGAGGAACACACCAAGGCACATCATAATTACATTAGCCAAGACTAAAATGAAGGAGAGAATCCTAGAAGCAACAAGAGATAAGAGGACAGTCACCTACAAAGGAGTGCCCATCAGACTATCAGCTGATTTCTCAAAAGAGACCTTACAAGTAAGAAGAGTCCGAAAAGAAGTATTCTAAGTCATGAAATGCAAGGACCTACATCCAAGATTGTGCTATCCAGCAAGGATTTCATTTAGAATGGAAGGGCAGATAAAGTGCTTCTCAGATAAGGTCAAGTTCAAGGAGTTCATCATCACCAAGCCCTTATTATATGAAATGTTAATGGGACTTATCTAAGAAAAAGAAGATAAAAAATATGAACAGTGAAAGGACAGCAAACTCACAGTTATTAACAATCACATGTAAAACCAAAGCAAACTAAGCAGACAACTAGATCAGGAGTGGACCAACGGAAATAGAGATCACATGGAGGTTTAGCAACAGGGGAGTGGGAGGAGAAGAAGGGAGGAGACGGTACAGAGAATAAGTAGCATAGATGGTAGGTAGAAAATAGGACGGGGCGAGAGTAGTGTGGAAAATGTAGAAGTTAAAGAACTTGTGACACATGAACACAAACTGAAGGGGTGGAATATGGGGGGAGGGGTTATGCAGGGTGGAGGGGAATGAAGGAGGGAATGGGACAACTGTAATGGCATAATCAATAAAATATATTAAAATAAGAAGACAATCTAAAAAAATCTCTGCATAAGTGCGCAAGAAGGCATGTAGTTGGATGTTCCTTGCAACATTTTTTACAATGGCCACCAACTGAAACAGGTCTCATAGCCATCAATTGGGTTATGGCTCCAAATTTGTGGTGCATTTACTCTAAGGAATTTTATGGCATAGGTTAAAATAGATATAACTGTCCCTGAAACAACATAGATTTGAACTGCATGGGTTCACTTGTATATGAAATTTTTAAATAAATACTGTAAATGTATTTTCCTTATTGCTTTCTTAATAACATTCTCTTTCCTCTAGCCTACTTTATTGTAAGAATACAGTATATAATACATATAACATACAAAATATGTGTGAATCAACTATTTTGTTGGTATGGCTCCCAGTCATTGGTAGGCTATTAGTAGTTAGGTTTTTGGGGAGTAGAAAGTTCTATGTGTATTTTTGACTGCCCTTGTTTTTCAATGATCAAGTAGATGTGGTTAAATCTCTTAGATATAGTTATAGGTAGGGAGGAGGGAAAAGGAAGTTGTACAATGTGATGTCATCTTTTAAAAATATTGCACTTTTAAATTGATTAGATGGATGGGTAGTTAGACAGACAGAATAGATAGATACACACAAGAGTGCTTACTTCTGTGTCTCTATTGAGGGAGAGAGGAAACTTAGGCTAACTTGGATTTAATAGGAGCAGTGCATTCATGAATTATTCATATAATTAAAATTACTTTGGGGAAAAAACTTAAGAAAGGGGAAGTCTTGACAGAGGTGAGAAGATAAAGGCACCAATTAAATGTAATTAACTGCAATATAGATTGCATGATATGTAAATAAGTGTTATCACTGGTTATATTTTTTGATGTACATGTCAAAAGTAATTATTTGAAAATAAAATATACAAATTGGGTAGTGACCTTTCTGTAAACCCAAAATAGGAAATGCCAAACAGTGATCAAAACTGATTTCTGAGGCTTGCTTCTACCACTGTTTTGGCTAACATGCAGGTGACCTACCACAAGCTACAGTTGCATTTAAAACCTCCAGACCACAGTCCCAATTGGCATCCAACCCACCAAACTCACCATTTTCCAGCCCACCAGTTCTCTTGAAGTTCTGATTTCCATATCCACTGTTCTTGTCTTCTGTTCTCTTTCTTAAATATAGATGTTAATTAAGTAATAATTCAGATTCAGACAGGTGGAGACAGGAACAAAATACATAAGCTTTCTCAGGGAAAGGAGGCAACATTTAAAATCTTTGGGATCCTCAATTTGCCCTTCTTCACCTCAAAGAGACTCGGGTTTGGATTGTCGACATCTCAGTGGTAACTTTCTGTCTCTGGTAGGTCAAGTTCACCCCCCGGCCCATAGAGCTCAGAATGTTAAGTGTAATCCTGATCCCAAATTCCTTTGGTGGACTTGACATTGAGTAAATAGATTAGTCAAGGAAAACAACTGAATCTGCAGAGTGGCCTGAGAATTGCCTTGAACTTTGTATAAAGTACCTGAAATTGGAGCTTCTTGAGAGCACTGGCTTTAAGCCATTTCCCAAATTAAACTTGCATTCCACTTCCCTGAGATCACTGCCTTTTACCAAGGTAGGATTATGGAAACTCTGAACTGCCTGAGTTGAGGATGTGTGTCCATGAATAAACTGAGATGAACAAATCTGTAAAAAGCAAAACAATAACCCCAAGAAGATGGCATGATTCACAGGGCAAATGACAAGAGGGAAAAATAAACACAGCAGAATTAACTTCATAAGTTAGAAAACTTGTTGAAGATAATAAGACCTAACATAACAGAAACAAAAGAATTCAACCAACTCCATTTAAAAAAAAGGCCCTTTAGACTAGATTTTAGAAATATTGCTAGCTATGTTTTCAAGAGAAAAACATAATGCAAAGTGAATCAAAAGTGTTAAGAGAAAAAAGAGTGGATGGTAAAAACAACATCAGAAATACAAAATTAGTTGTAGGTCCTGAAGGATAATGGCGACGGAGTACGAGGGAGCAGATTCCACTTCCCCCTACACGCGGGAGAAAAACCTAGCTGATCTATGGAGGAACAGAGCAAACAGCCAATAGTACTCTAGCATATATGAAAATAAGAGACCAAAAATTGTAATGGACACTGAAAAACCAGATGGTAAGGTAAGTGCTTCAGGATAATAAAGTCCCAGGGATCAGCGTGGGGACCAGGGCGGCTGTAGCCCCAGGCCTGGTGTTGGGTGCCAGCGCTGGGTCTACCACAGAGTCCTTGGGAGAGAGCCGGTTCAACTGCTCCCTCCCTCCCTGGCCAAACAAGGTTTAAGCAGCACCGGGAGAGACCTGGTTGCTTCAAGTTGCACAGAGGAGAATAAGGACAAAGAGGCAATCACATGGGGCGGGGGTGGGGGTGGGGGGCGGCTGGGATCACCCACGGAGTCTGTGGACTCCAGCTTGGGAGAGTTCAGAGTTGCACAGTGATGCGCACTGACCCTATATTCACTAGTCTGGCTGGAGAATTGGGCTGCACTGAGCAGCAGACTTGAGTAGGAGGAACTCCTCAAAAAGAAAAACGGAAATTCTCCTGCAACAGCCGCTTGGCCTACTCCCCTCCCAGCTGGGCAGTGATCCCGAGGTGGTGCAGAAGGTTGCCCACAAGGGTGCTCACAGAAGGCAGCTCACAGAAGGCCACAAGGATAGACCCTGAATGTCCCCAGAGCACTGGGAAGGGACCCAGGCAGCTGGGCCAAGCACGCACGTGCCCCCTGCACCCAAGCCCACAGAGGTAACCCTGGGGAAAGAGCCTCTGAGGAAGACCTGGATCCCACACCAAAGGTGCTGGGCAGAGGTGCAAGAATAGCCCTAGAGTGAGTGCTGATTACACATCGGGAAGGGAGGAAAGACATACCAATTGTCCCTCAGCCTGCTGCAGCCAGCAAGACGAGAAAAAGTGGTTTGGCCAGTTTGAAACAAGGTGTTTTTGGTTTGGGTTTTGTTTTTTTCTTTAGTAATCTTTTATTTTTTTTAATTTTTATTATTGTCTTATCTTTCAATACCTTTCTCCTCTCTTTCCTTCTTTCTTCTTTTATTCCTTCTTCCTTTCTTTCCAATTTTATTTCTTCCCCCCCTCTCCTACCTTTTTTTTAATACCCAAAAGTGAAACAAAAAAAAAATCTGGAAGTGTGAAAAGACTAGAGTTGTACCCAAACAGGGGGCATCCCAACAGTAGAGACAGACAGACAGATTTCATTTCGCTATTGCAGAGAAATTTCAAGTTACTGCATATTTGTATTATTTTTTCATTATTCTTACATCTTTTATTTTAATAGTATTTTTGTATTCTTCTTCTTTCTGAATAGTCTTCTTTGCTTGGCTGGATATATTGTATCATTTGACAGGTTTCCCCCATTCTCTATTCCACAGTGTATTGCTAATTTCCTATCCTTCACATCACTTGTGTTCCTTTAGCACACTACATAAAGTCCTATACCCCCTATTCTTGTTATCTAGATCGCATAGATTCTGTCATATGATTGTGGCTCTAATATTGTTGTGAATAGTAGCTGTTCCTTACAAAGATAAATAATTCACAACACATCTCCCAGATCTTAGCCGACTTCACAGTTTCCTGAATTCTATTACTGGAGTGATTAACTCTATTTGTTCACACACTACACCTATTTATTATCCTTTACTCTCATCTTACCTCAGAATCTGACCTCCCACAACCCCACTGTTGTCTAGATCCAACTCTCAAGACTTTCCTCTCCAACAAGAGACTTATCTTTTGTCCATCCTTTCTTAAAAATGGCAAGTTGTATTGAAGATTACGGTTAACACTATACATAGCCTAAAGATCTTCTATCTCTTCTCTACCAGCTGTGACTGTAAATATCATAAAATACTCTCCTGCTGTCATAAACCATTTTGCCTCCCGTCCAACTGATCACACAAAGAAAAAGGAGTAGGTGGAAATGGAGAATGCCAGGATACCCACTGGAAGAGGAAACCCAACAACAAAGAAACCACCAATTGATAACAACAGAAGAGGTGAAAAAGGGAGTAGAAACCACACTAACCTCAATCCAAGACCTATCTGGAAAAACAACTAAATAGTGGAGAAATCTACCCAGTACAAACAACTGACCAAGAGCAAAAGAGAATCCTCAAAACCTTGTACCCATGGAAGAACTAGCTTCAACAAACCTGCCCTCACCAGTACAACAAATTACAAGAGGTGGTGGACAGAGGGACCATCAGTTAACCAGCTGGTGGGAAGGACCCACAAAAGAAAGACCCCAAAACAACCAAAACCCAAAGACAAACACAGGGTTAACTTAAACGTCAGCCCAAGACAAGTGAACTTGGGAGATCAAGGAGACTACACCACCAAAGCTCACAGGTATTATACCACAGAAGTTCACACCACAAACCCAAGAGGCCAGAACAAATCAATTTAAGAAGCTGAAGCTAACGAGAAGAGTCTCACAAACAATGGGAAGACAAAGAAACAATTCCCAAATGAAAGGAAAGGAGGAAGCCTCAGAAAGAATACTAGATGAAATAGAGGCAAGTCAGCTACCAGATATTGAATTCAAAGCACTGGTTATCAGGAAGTTCAATGAGCTCACAATCAGCTACCAGAAACTACAGGAAAACTACAATGAACTCACTGAAAACTATATCAACATCAAAAAGGAAATAGAAACTATCAGTAAGGACCAAGGGGAAATGAAGAACACAATTTCTGAACTGAAGAACACAGTGGAAGGAATCAAAAGCAGGATTGAGGAAGCAGAAGATCAGATCAGCGGGCTGGAGGACAAAGTAAAAAAAAAAAAAAAA
>NW_028095383.1:150681-172998 GCF_014824575.4 Sturnira hondurensis
TTTTTTTTTTTTTTTACTTTGTCCTCCAGCCCGCTGATCTGATCTTCTGCTTCCTCAATCCTGCTTTTGATTCCTTCCACTGTGTTCTTCAGTTCAGAAATTGTGTTCTTCATTTCCCCTTGGTCCTTACTGATAGTTTCTATTTCCTTTTTGATGTTGATATAGTTTTCAGTGAGTTCATTGTAGTTTTCCTGTAGTTTCTGGTAGCTGATTGTGAGCTCATTGAACTTCCTGATAACCAGTGCTTTGAATTCAATATCTGGTAGCTGACTTGCCTCTATTTCATCTAGTATTCTTTCTGAGGCTTCCTCCTTTCTTTTCATTTGGGAATTGTTTCTTTGTCTTCCCATTGTTTGTGAGACTCTTCTCGTTAGCTTCAGCTTCTTAAATTGATTTGTTCTGGCCTCTTGGGTTTGTGGTGTGAACTTCTGTGGTATAATACCTGTGAGCTTTGGTGGTGTAGTCTCCTTGATCTCCCAAGTTCACTTGTCTTGGGCTGACGTTTAAGTTAACCCTGTGTTTGTCTTTGGGTTTTGGTTGTTTTGGGGTCTTTCTTTTGTGGGTCCTTCCCACCAGCTGGTTAACTGATGGTCCCTCTGTCCACCACCTCTTGTAATTTGTTGTACTGGTGAGGGCAGGTTTGTTGAAGCTAGTTCTTCCATGGGTACAAGGTTTTGAGGATTCTCTTTTGCTCTTGGTCAGTTGTTTGTACTGGGTAGATTTCTCCACTATTTAGTTGTTTTTCCAGAAAGGTCTTGGATTGAGGTTAGTGTGGTTTCTACTCCCTTTTTCACCTCTTCTGTTGTTATCAGTTGGTGGTTTCTTTGTTGTTGGGTTTCCTCTTCCAGTGGGTATCCTGGCATTCTCCATTTCCACCTACTCCTTTTTCTTTGTGTGATCAGTTGGACGGGAGGCAAAATGGTTTATGACAGCAGGAGAGTATTTTATGATATTTACAGTCACAGCTGGTAGAGAAGAGATAGAAGATCTTTAGGCTATGTATAGTGTTAACCGTAATCTTCAATACAACTTGCCATTTTTAAGAAAGGATGGACAAAAGATAAGTCTCTTGTTGGAGAGGAAAGTCTTGAGAGTTGGATCTAGACAACAGTGGGGTTGTGGGAGGTCAGATTCTGAGGTAAGATGAGAGTAAAGGATAATAAATAGGTGTAGTGTGTGAGCAAATAGAGTTAACTACTACAGTAATAGAACTGTTGGCTGTTTGCGCTGTTTCTCCATAGATCGCCTAGGATTTTCTCCCACATGTACAGGGAAATGGAATCCTCTCCATCCTACTCTGTCACCATCTTCCCAGTATGGGGGGAGTCCTTCTGATGTTAAGTACTGTGGTCACTTACACATGAAGAAACAGAATGGAGATAGGGCTGAGGAACTTCCCCAAGGTAACACAGCTGGTTGGTGACAGACAGAACTGAAGTCCAGTGCTTTGTTTCTACCACTGTGCTCTGCCACCTCTCCCAGGTGCCCATCTGCAGCAGGGTTGGAATGGGACTCCTCCATTGCACCTTACCTGAGCTACCACCTCAGGTATTTTAGAAATTGCAGGGTATTCTGTTCCTGCCACCACAGTAACTCAGAGCCTGCCTGTTGTTGGAGAATTTTAATATTTGGCAAATTGTTTGCTTACTATCATCTACTGACCTCAGATCCAAGCTCCACAGCACTTAAGCACACAGAGCTGGGGAGCCCTCCAAAACTAGCTGTGACCTTGAGTAGGTTAGTTGATATCTCTGAGCCTCAGTTTCCTCAGTGGAATATAAATGCTCACTTTGAAGAATTGTTGTAAGAGTTCAATTCAATGATGCATTTATTGAGCACTTACTGTATGCCAGGTGCTCTGTGCCTTGGGAGGCCAGCCACATGAACTATTCAAAGAGGTCCCTTGCCCTGTAGTTTCCAAATGGTTTTGATCCCTAGGGAGCCCCAGAGGTGCCTAAGGGTGAAGGAGAAAAGTCAGGTTGGGTATTTATTCTCCAGCTTCCTCCCTGTAGGGTCTCTGGGGTCTGGTGTCTCAGGGTTAGAGCTCCTGCCAGGTGGCTTTCTCCAAATAAACTTCTCAGCCCTCAAGTGACAGTAGGGGTGATAACAAAACCCACTGTAATTAGTCTCTGAAGGTGCTTGTGGTTTTCTGACACTCTGACCTCCTTTGGAAAGAGTCCCTTTATTAAATGCTCTTCAAATTACCTAACTAGAGTATGCCTTCTTTTTCTTGCTGGGACTCTCACTGTTGCATTCTTCATTTAAATTAATTTGTCAGGCATGCCTGGTAGGCTAATGCCTTCTGCCCAGTCTCACCAAAGACCTGGCCTCCAGTTTCCCAGCACAATATTTATAGTGTTATCTCCCATCACAGCTTTATGTCAGGGATGAATTACATCTCACACTGGTGAGGGTGCATGGATGTAGGTGCTTTTACATACAGATAGGTAGGGATATAATAAAGTAGAAGCTAAACAGAGAGGAATTTGACAACATGTTCCAAATTTTTGAGATATTCCTTTTGACCTAGCAGTTTCATCTTTAGCAATTTACCTCCAGAACACATTCATACTACTGCGAAAAAATACACTATTGTGAAATCAAACCAACTGTCACAGTAGTTGACTAGGTAAATTAATTTCACTCAATGAATATTTTTGAGTACCTACTAATCTTCAAGCACTGTTCTAGCTCCTTAGATACAGCAGTATCATACATATACATATATATATGCATATATTCACTATATACATACATATATATTATATATAATATATATAGAGAGAGAGTGAATGACATGCAACTATGCATAGAAAAATTAGTAGTTCCATATGGATGAGCATAGAAAGATGACCACAATATATTGTAAATAGAAAAAAATCTGGCTACAGAATAGTCAGTAAAATAGGATCCCATTTTTATTTATTGTATTTAGAAGAAAGTATGGAAGAATATAAAACAAACTGTTATTAATGATTAATTGTGAGAATAGCTTGATCATGGAATTTAATGTTCTATTTTACAGTTTTACAGTTTGAGTTTTATTGGAATAAACCTTGCTAATTAAATAAAGATACTTCCATTTTGAATTTTAAACATCTACTTCCTTCCTTTTAAAATAATATTTGCTTTTTAATTACAAAATTATACATAAATATACTCTTTGTGTAAAAATTTCAGAAATTGTAGACAAAGTTTAAGCCTTTCTTAACCTCCAGAATTATTTCTATATATTTCTATATATTCACATTTTACAGACAATATATTTTGTGTTGAGTTCTTTTCACATGAGTGCTATCCTACATTAACTATTGTTTTGAACCTTGCTTTTTAAATGTCTATGTCTTGAAAGCCAGTTCATATTGGTACCATATCAACTTAGTTTCTCTTACCCACTCCAAAGTATTCACAGTGTGGCTATACCACTGTTTACTTAGGCTACTAAAGGATTGAGAGACAACAGTTTGAAATTAAATCTTATGTCATGTATTAGTTATCTGTATGTATGTAACAAATTACCCCTGAATTTAGCAGCTTAAACCATAAACATTTAGTGTCTCTTGGTTTCTGCGGACCAACGTCTCCCATAAGACTGCAGTTAACATTTTGGCCAGGACTATGGTCTCATCTAAAGGGTCAAGTGGGGGAGCATCCACTTCTGATATTACTCACATGGCTGTTGGCAGGTCTCCTTGCTGGCTGTTGGCTGAAGGTGCTCCCTCAATTCCTCGCCATGCGGGTCTTTCCATAGGATGGCTAACAACATAGAGTGTCTTCCCTTAGAAACAGTAAGCAGAATAAAAGCCAGAGTCTTTTCATCCCCTAATCTTAGAAGTGACATCTGATCAGTTCTGTTGCCATATTCTATTCATGACAAGTGATTGAATAGGTCCAATCCCACACATAAGGGGAAGAAATTATACAAAGGCATGAATTTCAGAAAACAAGAATCATTGGCCACCATCTTGGAAGTTATATACCATTGGAAAGATAGTCCAGCAACCACATGAACAATGGATATAGAGATAGCGGAGGAAGCACAGGCAGTTCAAGGCAAGTGTTGAAAGTGTTATTTATTAATTCAGTAAATAGGTACTGAGCATCTACTTTGTATCCAGGTACTGTTCTAGGAACTTGGGATAAAAATGATGATGAACAAGATAGATGAAGCTCAAGGCCTCATAGAGTTTACAGTAGAGCAGAGGCAAGACAAAGAAACTAGAGATTATGAACCTAAGAGACAAGTCAGTAGTCATGAAATTTACAATTTCACAGGTAGACTTATCACATCTGCGACTGACTGGACTTGGTGGGTGAGGCATTTAGGATGGCTTCTGTGTTTCAAGGTTGGGACAACTGATGGAGTCTGGTGCCTTTGCCTTTGGGGAAGAAAACTGGAGGATGAATAGACTTAGAGAGGATAACAAGCCTAGTGTTGGATATGTTGAGTTGAAGGAATCTGTGAGGTAAGCAGGTGATATTCAGGAGGTTGTAGGACACCAAACTATGAGCTCAGAAGTGATGCCTGACCTGAAGGCAGAAAATAAGATTTCTGTGGCATGTGGTGATATTTAAAGACATATCAGTAATATTTAGAGAAGAGAAGGCTGGTGGAACCCCAGTGATTAGGAATATCTAAGGGGTGGGGAAAAGAAAAGATGAAAAAGAAAAGAGAAGATAAAGGAGTAGAGAGACAAGATGGAATGTCATGGATTCTGATGAAAAAAAAATCTGAAGGAAAAGAAATGACCAGCTGTGTCAAACACAGTGAAGATGTCAAGATGTCTTCCATAGTGCCAAAAGGAGGTCTGGTGACCAGGACAAGAACAGTTTTGGAAATGAAGTATGGGAAAGGCAGAGGCTAAGCAGTGATTGAGAGGTGGGGACATACAAATATTGCATGTCAATCATCCTTGACTTTTTTTTTATCCTTCTGGCACATACATGAATTCTGAGGAATTATCTGAATTAAATGTCCACTCTTGAACTTATTTGAGGGTCTGGAAGGTGGTCAGCTTGTTTTTTTCATTCAGTCATGATGCTTTGGTTGGGAATAGTCCTATCAGGCAAAAAGAATAGGATTGATTCCGACAATGGGTGAAAGAGTGGGAAGAAAAGTCAGGGTGGCACGTCCTTCGAAGCTATAATTGTGAGGTTGTGTTCAGGGGTGCAAGGGCTGATGTGAGGGGAACAACTCCATATTCCATATCTACAATGAATCCTCTTCTAAAGCTAAAATGACTCCAACTCAGGCATCTACTATTTAAGTAAGAAGAATCACTGCTTTTCTAATGCCAAATATCTTTTCTGCGTTTCTCTTGTAGTTTCAGTTTGTTCTCTCCATGCACTAGAGGCCTTGCTTGTTTGATGATGTTCCCCTTTGGGATCAGAAAACTGCCCAAAATGGGTGGTTTTTGAGCAGTTGGTGGGCGAATTTGAATGTATCAACTGAGTTGGTTACTTTGGCAGCCACTCCATTATCTTTCTTGCGATTCTTTCTAAAGAAAAGTTTATTTCATATTATTGTTCGGATTTATCACAATCTGTGTATGTGTGTTTGGGGGTAGTGTTTTAAGAGAATAAATAAAGAATATCAGCTTCTATCACAATACATCGAACAATTTACCTGCTTCTTTCACCATGTTACAATGGAAAGGAAACCCAGGCTCCATTACTTGCAAATATGATATATTGTTTACAACGCAGTGATAAACCACCTAGGTTCAACAATTAACATTTTCCTATTACTCATTTGCTATATACATGTGTGTAGGGGTAATACCATAAAAACAAATAAATATTTGATTTTTGTTGCAAGTTCTTGGCTCATGGTTCCTAAAACTCTTGAGTGATGAGTGTTTTTTTGTGTGCTAATGAGATGACTGATGGCTCAGGGCCTCACCATGGCTTCGGGATTAGGCTGCTCACCAGAAAGTCCAAAGCATGATTTGGACTTTCATGGAAATTTGGGCTTTCATGGAAATTTCAGCCCCACTGACCTCCAGGGAGAGGAGAGGGGCTAGAGATTGAGTTGATTACTAAAGGCCAATTATCTAATCAGTCCTACCTATGCAATGAAGCCTCCATGAAAAACCTCTAAATGATGGTGCTCAGAGAGCTTCTAGTTGGTAAACACATTGAGATGCTAGGAGGGTAGTGTATCCAGAGAGGGCACAGAAGCTCTGCACTCATTCTCCAACCCCTTGCCCTATTCACCTCTTCTATTTGTATCTGAGTTGTAGCTCTTCTAATAAACTGGTAAATGTAAGTAATGCACTTACTTGAGTTCTGTGAGTTGTTTGAGAATGAATGATCAAACTTGAACTGAGGGTTGTGGGAATCCTTGGATATACAGCTGGACAGTCAGACATACAAGTGACAACCTGGGGCTTGTGACCAGAATCTGAAATGGTGCAGTCTTATGGGTCTGAGCTCTGAACCTGTGGGATCTGTGCTAACTCTGGGTAGTAGGTGTCAGAATTGGATTGAATTGTACGACACCCTTTTGGTGTCCAGAGAGCCAGAGAACTGGTTGTTGGGAAATATCATGGAGTAAATATATGTGTTAGTAAATATAGGCATCGTGACAGTTTTCCCCAAAATGTTTTGGCCAGTCTCACCTATACATAAGAACATTCTCCTACACAGGCATAATATCAGTATCACACTTCACAAAAACTGCCAGTGATTTCCTGATGTCATCTACTATGCAGCCCATATTCAAATTTCATCTATGTTCCTCAAATGTCATTTATGGCTGTTTTTATTTTCAATATGAGGATTCAATGAAGAATCACAAATTGCATTGCATTTGGTTTTTATGTCTGTTTCCTCTCTTTTTTTCATTAGAAAAGATACTTACTTTTTGTAAATGACTTTGGTATTTTTGAGGCATCTAAACCAATTTTCCTGTAGAATGTCCCACCCTTTGGATTTGTATGCTTGTTTTTTCTTTAGGATGTGCTACTTACCTTTCCTAGGCCTTATATCTCCATCTGTGAAACGAGTGTAGCAACAGTAGCTGCCACCTGGCTACATAGTCAACATAGTCAACATGAGCATTAAATGCAATATTGCTTATAAAGTGCTAAGGACAATGTCTGGCACACAAAGAATGCTAAAAAAAAATAAATGGTGTTGTTGTCATCATTATGATCATCATCCTCATCATCCTCATTGTTACCACCATCATCTACAGTACTTCAGGCTCCAAACTGCATTGACACACAAATTTTTCTGATTCTTCCCTCACCCTTTTGGGATATCTTATGCTGGTCCTTGTCCTGGAGAACTTAATTGAGTAATCCCAGTCAAATGAATCTCCTAGCTTCATAGAGAACTGGAGTTCAGCCTTACTCATCCTCCTAAGGACAACTGACTTTTTTCAGAATTACAGTTTTATTAACCAAATGCCTCAGACAACAGTAGGGCATTGAGTGGTATGTAATGCTCCCCTAGGGAGGGCACTACTGGTGATCTTGGTGCTGAGGCTGTTGGTGCTGCACTGCTGCAGTGCTGGGGTAGGGGATGGCGAGGTATATTGGCTGGCGAGGAAGTGAGGAGTATGCTGCCAGAAGACTGGGCTCAAAGCCAGATGCTAATTACAATGGCCTAGGAGTGCCGGTACCTGTCAGTCATCATCTAAGGAAGTGTGGGGGCTGGTGGGAGTGGGAGAGGTAAGAGAAATGGGAAAGGTGATGGGGACTGACGGGTTGGAGAAATCTACTTGCTCCCCTAGGGTCCACCCTCCCTTCAGACCCGAGCTGTCTGGGAGAAATTGTGGCTGTTACCATAGCAGCAGCAGTAGCTGATGCATGAGGCACAGTGTCTTTATTAGGAACCTCGGTCAAGCTTGTGCTAGTATTTTTCCATTTGAATCTCATTTCTTCAGTGAAAGGAGAGATCAGAGGCTGTGTGGATGGCATGGGTTGGGCTGAAGATGTCTGGAGGTAGAGATGGGAGATTTCTCAGCTATCCTACTGAATTATAGGGGATTGCAGATAGACAAGAAGTACATATTTTATACTGCTTTGATAGGACATAATTTAAATATTTAAACAACTTCAGAATTTCTTTTAATTAACATGAGTTGCTGAAAGACCAGCCTTTTGGAAGGTACAAAGCACTACTTTCTGGAAACTTTTGCAGGAGGGTCATCTCTAGCAGTGAAGAGCACCAGCCTAGGAATCAGACTGACTTTAGGCCCCCAGCTCTGCTACTTTCCAGCAGACCGGCTCTGGGCCAATGGCTCTACCTTTTTATGTTTCAGTTCCTTCATCTGTAAAATGGAAGTAATAAAAGTAGCTGCCTCATGGGGCTGTGGTGAGAGCTGAATATGCACAAGCACAGAGTTAAGCCCAATACTTGACCCACATTAGATACACAAAAAATGGTTGCTATTGTTACTACTAAAAATGGAAATATCCATTACTACTATGGCAGCTACTCCTGCTATTACTGTGAATACCACTGGTACTATTACTGTTACTGCTCTTATCATTACTACAATTACTACTATCACTCCTTCTCGTGCTCTTCCTCCTCCTGTCACCATGAAGATAATACCTTCAGGCTGAGCATGGGATTATGAATCACTCTTCTCCTGGAATAGTACCTGAGTGCCTGAATAAACCTTCATCTTTTTTTTCTTAAAGATTTTATTTATTTTACTTTTAGAGAGAGAGAGGGGGAGGGAGAAAGAGAGGGAGAGAAACATCAATGTGTGGTTGCTTCTTGAGTGGCCCCTACTGGGGACCTGGCCCACAACCCAGGCCTGTGCCCTGACTGGAAATGGAACTGGCAACCCTTTGGTTCAAAGCCCATACTCATTTCACTGAGCCACATGAGCCAGGGCAGCCCTCATCTTTTTGAGGAGCTGGGGTGAGAGATTGGGATGATGTGGTTGCTGCCCTCACAGACCGCAAATCTCATGGTAGATAAAGGCAGGACACCACAGATACCCATAAACCCTATGAGAGGGGCAGGGGGTGTGCCAGAAGAGACTGCACAGCTGATGTACTTTAGTATTTTCCCACCCTGTCACTAAAGTAACCTCTCTTTATTTTTGTCCTAATTACCATGCACATTGTTCCTTATATTGGGTTTTTACTTTAAATTGCTACCCTTTTTATTGGCCAAATAAATGTGATATTGAAGGAAACTTTATGGCACTATAAAAAGTGTAAAACTACTATCACTTGACATGAAAAAAGTAGCTGTAAAAATGAAAATGATGGAAATGATCAGTGCCATCAAATTCTAGCTAATACTTGTTTACTGTGGAAAGGTAAAGGCTTGGGCCCACTCAGATAAAGAAAAGAATAAACAAATGGGACCTCATCAAAATAAAAATTTCTTCATGGCTAAAGAAAACAGCATTAAAATGGGGAAAAAAAACCCCACCCAACATATGGGAAAACACATTTGCCAATGATACCTCAGACAAAAGTTTGATCTCTCAAATATATAAAGAACTCAAATGACTCCACTCCAGGAAGATGAAAAACCCAATTAAAAATAGGAAAAAGGACTTGAACAGGCATTTCTCCAAGGAGGACATATAGAGGGCCCAGAGATATATGAAAAGATGCTCAGCATTACTAGCCATCTGACAGATACAAATTAAAACCACAATGAGATACCATTTCACACCAGTCAGAATAGCTATCATAAACAAAGCAACAAACAAGTGTTGGAGAGGATGTGGAGAAAAGGGAACCCTAGTGCACTGTTGGTGGGAATGCAGATTGGTGCAGCCACTGTGGAAAACAGTATGAAATTTCTTCAGGAAACCTAAAAATGGATCTACCTTTTGACTGAGTAATTCCACTGCTGGGATTATATTCTAAGAACCCTGAAACACCAGTCCAAAAGAACCTGTCCACCCCAATGTTCATAACAGCACAATTTACAATAGCCAAGTGCTAGAAGCAACCTAAGTGCCCATCAGTAAATGAATGGTTCAAAAACTGTGGTACAATTACACAATGAAATTCTACACAGCAGAAAGAGAGAGAAAGAGCTCCTACCCTTTGCAACAGCATGGATGGAACTGGAGAGCATTATTCTAAGTTAAACAAGCCAGGTGGTGAGAGACAAATATGGTATGATCTCACTTTTAATTGGATCATAATCAACAACAAAAATAGCAAACAAAATATAATGAGACATTGAAATTAAGAACAATCTGCGGGTAACCAGAGGGGAGGAGGGAAGTGATAATGGGGGAAGGGTTTTCAGGAAGTACTATAAAAGACACATGGACAAAACCAAGGGGGAAGGTGGAAGCAAGGGACAGAGGTGGGTTTGGTTGGGGTTGGGGGAAATGGTGGGGAGAAAATGAAGACAACTGTAATTGAACAACAATAAAGTAATTTTTTAAAAAATATGGAGGTATCAGTAAATGCAGTACTTGCATCCTTCCACAACCACATCAAAAATACAACTAAATTACAAAAACAAAACAAGAAACAAGGGGTCAGCAAGTGTTCAAGAGGTGTTGAAGATGTACTAGCACCCAAATGAAACTTGCTTGTGACCGGAAGTATTGAAAACAACTGAAGGGGATGATTTTCTCACTCTGTGGTCCAGTGATATCTAATGTTCCATGTGTGTTCTACCTAAAGCCAGTGCTGACCTTCAAAAGAATGAACAATGACCTCATCTCAGAGGAGGAGGGGTGGGGCCAGCCTCCAGGGACAAGTGGACATCCAGGTGGAAGGAATAGTGTTAGAGATAATAAAAGGCATGCAGCATGAAGTTACTTGCCTTTAGGCAACTTTAAGTATTAATATTTCAGAGTCACTGAAGGGGAGGGGGACAGAGAGACAGAGGTCCACATCATGAAGTCTTTATGAGGGACACTAAGAAAGTCAGATCTCATTCACTGAGTGAAGTGCAAACATTGAAATATATTAAAAAGTAGAATGACAAGATAGTAATAATAGGTGTTGGTTAGAAGTGCTTATGATGCACTAGTCATTGAATCTTCACAAAAACTTTGAGATTGGCAATACCACCCCAGTTCTACATACTAGAAAACTGAGGCTCAATGAAGTTGAGTAGCTTATCCAAATGTGGTAGATTGTAAAAATTACCCCAATTCTCCATCCCACCCCACACCTCCATGTCTGTTATTTTGTAAAGTGACTTTTCACCTCCCTCCATCAAAAAAGGTATCTGTTTTTCCACCCACTTGCCTTGTAATCTACATGGACCAAAAGAAGGCAGGAGAAGGGATGATGGGTAAGTTTTAAGCCTAGGCCTCTACAGGTTCCCTAACATCAGCATGTGTACAGACCTGGCTGGCCTTCCACAGAATGAGAGACCATGTGGAACAAGGCCCAGTTATTCCATTTGAGGCCCAGGTATGTGATAGCCCAGCCAAGACTAGCAAAGCTACTTCTCCAACCTGCAGTTGACCATAGACCCATGAAGGAGCCCAGACAAGACCAGAACAACCACCCAGCTGACCCATGGTCTCATGAGCAATAAGGAGTTGTTTTATTTTAAGCCACAGCATTCTAGAGCAGCTTCAGTCAGTAAATGCTACTAAAAAACCAAGATAATCCAGCAAACAAATTGTTAGAGTTCCTATTTCTTCCCAGGCTGAGCTCTTTTTCCACCTCCATTGTGCTTCTAAAGACTATTTCTCTGGAATGTTCAGATTTCCAGTTTAAGCTGGCATGTATCATTTCCTTAGTGCAATGTTCACAGCTTTTCACTGGATGTGGACCATACCACATCAGCTGCCTGCACTAACCACCACCTCATTAAGATTTGACCAACACATTAGTAGATCATAGATTCAGGAGGGGCAAAGAAAGGCATGCCCCGCCTCCCCCGCCAAGAAAATTTTCCACAAGTGGCACCTTCAATAATTCTTTTAAGACAGTGGCTCTCAAACAAAAGTGATTTTGATCACCTAGGAGCATTGGCAGTATCTGGAGGCATTTTTTATTGTCACATTTGAGGAGTGAGTGCTGCTAAGTAGACATTTTACAATGTACAAGACAACTCCCCACAACAAATTATCCTACATATCAGTAGCAGGAAAGTGGAGAAACCCTGTATTAATGTAGAATGTAACCAAGGCCACTGTGACTATGATGAAAACACATTTGAGCAGTGGATCTCAACCCCGGCTACGTGTCCAGGGAATTTTTTTTTTAAAAGTATCAACACCATCCCCAAACCCCAGACTCTGATACAAATGTAGTGGGCTAAAAACCACTATTTTAGAAAAAAATACTATGGCAATGAGTCATATAGAAGTTAGTGAAATGAGGTTTTACAGAAATATGTTTGCCCTTTTCCTTGTCTGACTAGCCTTTCTGCTTTGTCTTGATCCCCAAATGTTTGAATCTGACTGCAACCCTCCCCATGATTACTTTTCATCCTGTGGCTTACTTCTCCTGTTTTTTTATCTGTCCATGCTTCCCTTCCTTATTACCCTTACTTTAAATAAACCCGTGATTTCTGATGCAAAACTATCTGCTCACAGATTTTTGTGAGGCCATCATTTATAGAAAGCATTTCAAGATTTATTGTAGGCCTTTCTTGGAGATTTGGGATTATTGCCAGGACATACCAGTGGGCAGAGTCTTCTGATCTCCGTACTTTTATTCATCTTTTTCTTCTGGGCACTAGAGGATTAACTCAACAAGCTTGAATGTGGAAATCCTGCACATTCCCCAACAAAGGACTGGCCTGTGATCTGTTCCTGGACCTGGCTATTACCTAGAAGCCCTTGGAATACCCTAACTGATAAGAGTGTTTTTATATACCTGAGGCCTTGTGCCATGCCAGATCAGTTTGAATGCTGGAGGGGCTTGGAACAGAGTAACTAAGTCAATCAGGTAGTCACTCCGTGCCCCGATGACTGGCTCCCAGTCATGATTATGAACACTAAGGCTTAGGTGAGCTTCCCAGGTTGACAATATTCTGTGCATTGTCAACACATCATTGCTTAAAAAATTAGGCATTGTGATTCCACTGGGAGGTAGAGCTGGAGGCCAGCACTTGGACTCTGCCCTATGCACCCTTCTCCTTTGCTGACTTTTGTCTGTACCCTTTCACTGAAATAAACTTTGTGAATATAACAGCTTTTCTAAGTTCTGTGAGTCCTTCTAGCAAATCACCAACCTGAGGATGATTTGGGGGACCCTGACACATCTGCTCCCTATAGGGACCTCCCTATAGGGAATCTATTCTCATGACATGGTGAATGTAGCCCAGCCACTGACTTGGAAGATCATTGGGGAGCAAGTCGGCACACAGGACCCGAGCCAACGGATTGGTTTTCCCATGGGGAATCAGGCCTGCATTGTACCTAGGCTGCTTTGAAGCTTTCTTTTTGCTAAAACTCCCTCACCCTGAATTGAGGCAGAAAATGTTTACTGCATATCTTTAAAGTAACTTCCTAAAATCCAAGCTAAACATCCCAAGAACAAGTGTAACCAGTTCAACCACTTTTTTCTTTGCATTTGCAAAAGTCCTTTTTCTTTGTAGTAATTAGCAACTTCCTCTCCTATGTTATCTGTAAAGGGTAACCACCTAAAGCAAGCCTGTGCATAGTAAATGAGAACCATCCTAGATTTAATGTGCCCAGAAAAGCAATAAAAGCCTGTCCCGGGAGGAGTCAGGGCCCTCTCTCACTCAGAGAGTGGCCATGCCGTCCCTTTTTCTCCACAGGACTTCAGTAGTCTGTGTGAATTTGTTCATTGCATCCACAACACATGCAGCTACTGGGCCAGGGTTCGCATCAGCTCCCTCCTCTCTTTTCCCTTCTTTTGGAATTAACTAAGAGATTCTTCTACATGTCCCCTGAAAAGCAGTTTTGACATGTTCATGTCATTTGTGGTCTCATACTCTTGTCTAAGTGGTTTATCAAGCAACCTCTTTCAAATAAATTCAGTGCTTTCCATGGAAATGATGCTGTTAAAAACAAAATATGTTCTCCAACTCATTACATTCTTTTGTAAACATTACTGGGTAAGTTACGTGCGTGTGCGCACACACATACACACACACTCAGAGCTGCCCAACCTTCCCCAGAACTAGGACTAGGTGTTAATTTGCTGCAAAAATTTAGGAATCATATTTGCTTACTATAAGGCAAGTGAACATAGAATGAAAAACACAACTGGCAGCATACCTAGAATTGGCATCTGCAGATAAGACAATGTTCTCTTTTCTACTTCTCACAAGTGCTTTCATTTGAGTAGGTTCCTTCATATGAATGTACCATAATTTTCTCAACCAGTACTCTGTGGTTGGATTCTTGACTCTTTTTGAACAGTTTTGCTTTTCCAAATAAAGCAAATATATATTCTTGTATAATAAATAAATATTCTTGTATAATAATAATTAGATTCTTCTATAACTATTATCTTAACATAAATTTCTACAAATGAAATTTCTGAATTAAAGAATACAAATATTTATAAGATCTTTGAAAGATTATATCTTTTGGTGATTATATCAAATGAAAATTTCACCAGTTCTGTGTAAACAAGATTGTTTTCCTCTTCCCCTACCATATTGGGCATTAATTACTTATTCCATTAGTTAATTAATTAATTAATTAATTGATCTATATGTACAAGAACAATTAGCTGAATTATGGTACATTTATGTGACAGAATAATATGCTGTAGAGTACAAGGGAAGTTTTTGAAATATAAAGGGGGAGAGAAGCAAAATGATAGACTTTTCCTATCCCAATGCAATAAAATGAATGAAACATTTACTAAATCTAGTTTTGAAAAAACCCCCGGAAGATTTAGAGGAAAAAAAGAAGGTTTATGTCCCCATGTTATGGCTTTAAAAAGTCAATGGAAGAAATACAGAAGTTTCCTGCAATTGGTAGGCAGGTCTGCCCTGTACCCCAGGGAGTGAAAAGAGTGGTAAGAAGTAAGTAGAAGGTAAGGGCAAAGATCCTGAAAAATTTTACTACTGTGCCCCAGATTGGAGGAAAGACAATATAGGGGATGAGCCAGTAGCCTGGGGGAAAGGCCTCACCCCCCCCCCTTGGAGAAGAAGGCCCCTGCTTATATCTGAGTGTCCTACCAGAGAGCTAAAAACCATTTAGTGCCTGGCATAGTTGTTCCCAGACAGCAGGAGAGCATGAAGGAGAGTAGACTGGTTGGAAGCACCTTGCTCTAACCATTTCCTGCCATAAAAGATTATACTGACAAAGAAAATAAATTAGATAAATCTCCTGAGGGTATGTGTGGCAGGTAGAGGTCCACACTGCTGGTACGATTTTCTCCTTCCACTTCTGGCTAAAAAGGGAGTTTAAGAATCTCTAGTGAACCTTGTGATGGAATGGTGAACACTGTGATGGGAAGCAGAAGCCAGCTGCCAGGAGTCACTACTACTTACAGGCTCAGTTTAGCTCTGTTTTGCTTTACTGCCTTTCCCAACCCACCCCCAGTGTAAAACTGACAAAACAGAAACCCAGCAAGTGTACCTATGTTTTTAAATAACTTCATAAGCCTTGTGATTTTTTGAAAATGTTTTATTTATTTATTTTTAGGGAGAGGGAAAGGGAGGGAGGGAGAGAGAGAGAGAGAGAAACATCAATGTGAGAAAGAAATATTGATAGTTGCCTCTCCCATGTGCCCTGATTGGGGCCAAACCCACAACCCAGGCATGTGCCCTGAACAGGAATCAAAGTGGTGACTCTTCGCTTTGTAGGGCAACGACCAACCAACTGAGCCATGCTGGTCAGGGCTGTAGCTATTTTCTTTTATTTTAGATGTTAAATAAATATTTTCTAACATTGACAAGTCAGAAAATAGAGGCTTAAGATATTACCAGAAAGTATAAAGACAACCTAAAATTATAAAGCTAAAAACTACCAGAAACACATATATACAAAGTAAGGTAGAACAAAGCAAGCATAGCACTTTTATCACATTACTGAAAACAAAGGAAATAAAGATAGAAACATAAGATGAAAGAATTAAAACAAATCATATTTGTTATTTAAGGAAATGCATGTGGAGCTTTAAAAAAAAAGGAATTTAAAGAGAAAGACTTTCAGACTGGATCAAAAATCAAAACCCAGCTTTTTGTTGAAAACAAAAGAATATGTCAAAGTTTCTTTGGAAAGTTGAAAGGTCTGAACAAAGACATACTGTGTTAAGTTAAGAAAATGAAAGCTGGGTTCATGCTATTAATGTCAGAAAAAGATGAATCCATGGTTAAATGAGGCAGTCAAGACCAACTGGGGCATTTTATGATGACAAAAGCTGTGTGTGTTCCACAATATGAGACAAAAGTGAAAAAGTAGAAATAATACAAACCATTTTAAAATCACAATACAAGGAAACTAGAAATTAGTAACCAAATTAGAAGGTAAAACCTACTACCCATCTGGGTTGGGGAGAAGTGTAAGGGGAGAGAAAGAGACAGAGATGAAAAGGGAGGGAGGAAAAGGGGAGGGGGAGGGAGAGAGATCAAAACAAAATATTAAGCCGAACTTTCTCAATATCTTAAATAATAAAATACAGTTAATACATATTAAAACCTATGTTGTATGGCCAAAGCTGGGTTAAGAGGACAATACATATCTTTAAACAAATACATTCATAAAGAAAGCAAAATAAATAAATGAATTTAGTATCAATCAGAAAAGTTAGGAAAAAAGCCAAACTATTTTAAGAAATCAGAAGGAAAAAATAGTAAAAAAAATAGTGAATTAGAAAAAAAATCAAATAGGTAGAATTGGTTAATCCAAGAGCTGGCTCTTTGGGATAGGGTCAGTTAGAGTAAAATAAACTACTGAGTAGATGGGGAAGCCCCCAAAACAGAGGAACTAGTACATAGCAAAACTTTGTGCCATTAATTTTGAAAATCTGAATGCAATACATAATTTTCTAGGAACATAAATAATTGTACCAAAAAACCCACAATGTTAGAAATCTTAAAACAGTAAGCAGGAGCAAAGCTACAAATGTTATCAACCAGCTTCCAATGAAGAGTCCACCAGAACCATAGGGCTTCTTAGAGGAATTCTTCTAAATAGCCAAGAAATAAACAATTCTGCTTCTGTATACCACAAATTATGTATATTTCAGAGAAGTAAAGAATGCTCATATTTTCTGTGAAAGCCACACCAAAACTGGAAAAAATTTTTACAAAAACTATATACCAAGCTCATTTAAGATATTATACGTTAAATAAAATGTTACTGAAGAAAAACTAACATATTTCAGGAATGTAGGATATGCTCAGTATTCAAAAATCTATTAATAAGTAGTGTTTACTGTGTACCTTGATTCCAAAAAAAGTATGATAAAATAATTTAAAAATTTTAATGGTATTAGCATAAAACTGACAAAATACTTTATGACATCCTTCAAAATCTCAACTGTATCTCTGTCTAACTCCAACTCCAACCCCAGCACCAACTTTTTGAAAAAAATATTTCCAAATTTGGAAACATGCACTCTATTTTTCTGATAAATCTCTCTAGTTTTATTAATCTTATCAAAGATCCAGATCAAGATTTATTCAACATTTAGCCCTGGCTGGTGTAGCTCAGTGGATTGAGCGCGGGCCTGGGAACCAGAAGATTGCAGTTCGATTCCCAGTCAGGGCACATGCCTGGGTTGCAGGCCGGTTCCCTGCAGGCCAACTCCCAGGAGGGGACGCATGAAAGGCAACCATACATTGATGTTTCTCTCCCTCTCTCCTTCCCCTCTAAAGATAAATTAAAAAAAAAAAGATTTATTCAACATTTGTTTCTATTGTCTTATTTAGTAATGTTTACTTTTATCATGAGTGATTACATCTATCTACTAGTTTATTTTATTTAGTTCTTTTTTATAGCCTCTTTTTTCAACCAAAACTTATTTCATTTCTTTTATTTTTTCTTCATAAAAGGATTTATAATCATGAATTTTTCTTTTGATTGCTGGGTTGCCTACATCTTGTTAGTTTTGTGTATTCTGTACATAACAAAAAGTGAAGTTTTAATTTTCTTTTTTCTTCAAAGTAACTTCTTATACGGGTAATTTTTAAAATTCTAAGTATTTTGATTTTTTTCATTAGCCTGTTGTTATTTACCTATAGTTTTTTTCTTTAGATTTTATTTACATTTAGAGAGAGGAGAAAGCAGGGAGAAAGAGAAAGAAACCTCCATGTGTGGTTGCCTCCCGTGCGCCCCCCCACCAGGGACCTGGCCTGCAATCCAGGCATATGCCCTGACTAGGAATCGAACCAGTGACCATTTGCTTCACAGTCTGGCACTCCATGCACTGAGCCACACCAGCCAGGGCTATAGTTTGTTTTTATCAGATAATTTGACTTGAAAGATTTCTGCCATTGGAATTTACTTAACTTTTCACTTGGCCTGATATGTTATTTATTATGCATTCTATATATGTTTGAAAAGTATATATATTTTACATGTATCTATTTATCTAACATTTATCAATATCATTATTCAAATCCTGATTTTCTTATATTTTATTCTGTCAGGATGAGAATAGTTTGTTAATACCTTGTTCAATGTTAGTTTTTTCAATATTTCTTATAATTTTATATAAATAATTATATTTAATTCTCAAATTACTTGCCTGAACCTTGTTTTAAATTTAGGACAATACATGCAATGGCATTCCGCAAAAAGCTCTCAGTTAAAAAACTGCTGACTGGGTGTTCACTGAATAGTTTTCTCTTTGAAAACATGTTAAAAAGAAAATGCATGCTAGTCATAAAATTAAGTTAAAGACACACTTTTATAAATTTTTGCCACCATAAAATTAAGTTCTGTGTAAGTTTGATAACAAAGAAAGGCAAGAAACTTTCTTAAATTCAGATATTGGCTTTTATAGTCCCAAAAACTGTTAAAAACTTAAAACAAATGTTTCAGACAGAAAATGGCATTTGTTAGAGTGTTTCTTGTAGAGAATTTTGCTGGTTTCCTAAAATTTTGAGCTACATTTATCATGGGAGGTTAATTTTTCATCCTGATTCAGTTATAATAAGCTCAGCCAGCATGTGAACTGTATATTTTCTGAGAGTCAGGAAAAGCTCTTAAAATACTTTTCTGCTTACCTAAGTCACGTCACAGAAATACAGGATGGTTACAGTGGAAACAGCTTAAACAAAACCTATATTCAGCCGTTGCTATCACACTTTTTCTCTGTCAATGCTTTGATTTTCATCTTAGAGATGTTCGTTAATCTCATTACCTGTTAAAGGGGTTGTGTGTTCTATTGTAAAATAATGCTCTCTCCAAAGTGCTTGTGGTTATAGTTCCTTCTTCCTTTAAAATTAATATTACTGTTCTGTTTTCTTTACCTTTGTATTTTTTAAAATTTATTTTAATTGCTCTTCAAGTAAAGTTTTCTGTCTTTTACTCTCATCCCACCCGCACCCCCCAGTGCTCCCCACCTCCCTCCCATTTCCACCCCCCTTAGTCTTTGTCTATGTGTCCTTTATACTTGTTCCTGTGAATCCTTCTTCCCCTTTTCCCCTGAAATTCCCTCTCTCTTCCCTCAGGTACCTGTCACCCTGTTCTCTATTATAGTGTCTTTGGTTATATTTTCCTTGCTTATTTGTTTTGTTGTTTAGGATCCTGTTAAAGGTAAGATCATATAGTATTTGTCTTTCACTACGTGGTTTATTTAACTCAGCATAATGCTTCCCAGTTCTATCTACGCTGTTGCAATGAGTAGGAGATCCTTTCTTTTTGCTGCATAGAATTCCATTGGGTAAATGTACCATAGATTTTGGATCCATTCATTTACTGACAAGCACCTAGGTTGCTTCCAACTCTTGGCTATTGTAAATTGTGCTGTTATGAATATTAGGGTGCATAGGCTCTTTGGGATTGGTGTTTCAGGGTTCTTAGGATATAATCCCAGCAGTGGAATTGCTGGGACAAAAGGCAGGTCCAATTTTAGTTTCCTGAGAAAATTCCATACTGTTTTCCACAATGGTTTTACCAATCTGCAATCCCACCAACAGTGAACCAGGGTCCCCTTTTCTCCACAACCTCTCTAACACTTGATGTTTGTTGCTTTGTTTATGATGGTCATTCTGACTAGCGTTAAGTGGTATCTCATTGTAGGTTCAATTTGAATCTCTCTGATAGCTAGTGATATTGAGCATCTTTTCATATATCTCTGATTCTCTGTATGTCCTCCTTGGAGAAGTGTCTGTTCAAGTCCTTTTCCCACTTTTTAATTGGGTTGCTTGTCTTCTTAGAGTGGAGTTGTGTAAGTTCTTTGTATATTTTGGAGATTAAACCCTTGTGTCAGGTACAATTGGGAAATGTGTCCTCCCATACAATTGGTTGTCTTTTTATTTTAATACTGATTTCTTTAGCCATGCAGAAGCTTTTTATTTTGATGAGATCCCATTTGTTTGTTCTTTCCTTTATATTCCTTGCTCTAGGGCACATATCAATAAAAATGTTGCTGTGTGAAATATCTGAGATTTTCCTGCCAATGTCCTCTTTTAGGACTTTAATGGTGTCATGACTTATATTTAAGTCTTTTATCCACCATGAATTTATTTTGGTGTATGGTGTAAGTTGGTATTTGACTTTCATTTTTTTGCAGGTAGCTGTCCACTTCTCCCAACACCATTTGTTGAAGGGGTTATTTTTAGTTCATTTTATGGTGCTGCCTCCTTTGTGAAATATTAAGTGACCATAGAGACTTGGGTTCATTTCTAGGCTCTCTGTTGTGTTCCACTGGTCTATGTGACTGTTTTTATGCCAGTACCAGGCTGTTTTGATTACAGTGGCCTTGTAATACAGTTTAGTATCAGGTATTGTGATCCCTCCTACTTTGTTCTTCTTTCTTAACATTGCAGCTGCTATTCGGGGTCTTTTATGGTTCCATATAAATTTTTGAAGTGTTTGTTCTATGTCTGTGAAATATGCCATTGGTACTTTAATAGGTATTGCATTGAATCTGTAAATTGCTTTGGGTCGTATGGACATTTTCATGATGTTAATTCTTCCAATCCATGAACACAGTATATGTTTCCATTTGTTTGTGTCTTCCTTGATTTCTTTCATCAGTGTTGTGTAGTTTTCTGCATGCAAGTCTTTTACCTTCTTGGTTAGGTTTATTCCTAAGTATTTTAATTTTCTTTTTGCTATATCAAATGGGATTTTTTTCTTGATTTCTGCTTCTGCTGTTTCATTGTTGGTATACAAAAATGTCTTTGATTTCTGGATATGGACTGTGTAACCTGCTGTTTTGCAAAGTTCATTTATTAGGTCAAGCAGTTTTTGGGTGGAGTCTATAGGATTTTCCATGTACACTATCATATCACCTGCAAACAGTGATAGCCTTGTTTCCTCCTTTCCAATTGGATGCCTTTTATTTCCTTTCCATCTGATCGCTGTGGCTAAAACTTCCAATACTATATTGAATAGAAGTGGTGAAAGTAGACAACCTTGTCTTGTCCTTGATCTTAGTGGAAAAGATTTTAGTTTCTGCCCACTGAGTATGATGTTGGCTGTAGGTCTCTCATATATGCCTTTATTATATTGAGGAATGCTCCCTCTATTCATACTTTGCTGAGTGTTTTTATCACAAATGGGTGCTGTACCTTATCAAAACCTTTTTCCACATCTATTAATATGATCATGTGATTTTTGTCTTTGCTTTTGTTTATGTGATGTATTACATTTACTGATTTGCAAATATTGAACCATCCTTGCATCCCTGGGATGAATCTCACTTGGTCATGGTGTATGATCTTTTTAATGTATTGTTGGATGCAGTTTGCCAATATTTTGTTGAGTGTTTTAGCATCTAAGTTCATCAGTGATATTGGCCTTAAATTTTCTTTCTTTGTTGTGTGTTTATCTGGTTTTGGTATTAGGATGATACTGAGTTCATAAAAAGAGTTTGGAAGTCTTCCATCATTTTGGATATTTTGGGCTAGTCTGTGAAGGATAGGGGTTAGCTCTTCCTTAAATGCTTTGTAAAATTCTCCTGTGAAACCATCTGGACCAGGGCTTTTGTGTGTTGGGAGATTTTTGATTACTGCTTCAATTTCATCTGCTCTTATTGGTCTGTTCAGGCTTTCTCCTTCTTCTTCATTGAGTTTTGGAAGACTATAGTTTCCTAGAAATTTGTCCATTTCACGTAGGTTTTCAAATTTCTTGGCATACAGTTCTTCATAGTAGTTTCTTATAACGCTTTGTATTTCTGTAGTGTCAGTTGTAATGTCCCCTGTTTCATTTCCGATTGTGCTTTTTGGGTCCTCTCTCTTTTTCTCTTGATGAGCCTGCTTAAAGGCTTGTCTACTTTGTTTATCTTTTCCAAAAACCTACTCCTG